>NC_064807.1:55329083-55424856 GCF_023721935.1 Panthera uncia | reverse complement strand
TTGGAAGTTTGAGGGTGGCTAGGCCCTGAGTTCAGAGGTGTGGGGAGAAACCTGTGACCCTGAATCTCTTGGTGGGGAATAGCTGTCATCTGACCCCAAAGCCCTTTCCCTTCCTGATGAAGGCTGGGGGATGGACCCTGCCCCCTACCTCTTAGCCTTAATACAGCAGGCCCTCTTCCCCTCCCTCCACCCCTGCAAACTCCTGAGAGCAGCAGGGAGATCTGGGTAGTGTGGGGGGCTCTCAGGGAGGCTGCCAAGCCCCCATTCACCTTCCCGGCCCTAATGAAAAGTGTCTCGTGCTCAGTGGCCCGGTTCATGGGTTACGGACCTTCCCTTCTTAACTCTGGAGAGGCACAGCTCTAGGTGAGTGCTTCGTGTGTATGAATATGTGTGCATTAACCTTAGACACTGTGGACCTAGGGGTGGGGCTGGGGTGGGAAAGCAGTGTCCTTTCTATCTTCTTCCTCTGCCACTGGGAGGAAGCTGGAGAGAAGGGAGAGGAGATGTATTAGCAAAGCTGAGAGGGGTAAGAGGACATGCTATTTACAGGCATGGACAAGGAATCTCTGTATCTTCAAGTAGCACTCAGGTCACTCTCCAGCCACTGGAGTGGGAACTGGATTTGAAACTAGTGACATGAAAATTGACCCCTGGCCTGGGCTAGCTCTCCCCACCTCCCACCCACTTCCCCAAGGCAGCCCAGCTCTGAAAGGGGTCAGGGACAGGAACATTTTCCTGAAATCCAGTGGCTTTTTTTTTTTTTTTTTTTTTGCATTTTAGAAAAAGTTGCCAGTGTCCAGTGGACATCAAGCTGGGTGCACATTGAGTGGGTGAGTGTAGGGGGTATTGCTGTGGTAGACTCTGGGCTGGCTGGGGCAGAGCCTAGGAACAGGGTAGGTGCTGCTTAAGGATCTGTCGTGTCTGTGGTGTTAATCTGTCTGGGAAGCGAACTTTGAACTCGACAATGAGGTCTCCTCGCTGGGTGGGCACCTTGGGGAAAGGAAGGCCCTCCCCACGGAGTCTCTTCACGGTGCCTGGCTTGATGACGTCATTGCAGGGTAATGGGATCACCCGGCCATCAATAGTGGGAATGTTCACAGTGCAGCCACACAGCGCCTGGGGAAAATGAGGTAGAGAGTGAGGAAAATGGGGGGTTGAGTGGGAAGGGAGGAAAAGATTGAAGTGAGGAAAGAATGTCCCCATTATTCTCCCCTGCCCCCAACACATACACACACAACCTGACCCAGGCCCTACCTCCTTGAGGCTGATCAGGGCACTGTAGAGCACATTGGTGCCATCTCGACGGAAGTGTGCGTGGGGCTTGTCTTTGAGCACAAAGACAATGTCAGCAGGGATGTTGTCAGGTGTGGCATCACCTTCTTTGGGGAAGGTGATCTTGGTGCCTTCCTTCCAGCCACGCTTGATGACAATGTGCAGGATCTTGTCCTCGGTACGCACAGTTCGCCCATCAGGGTTGAGGCGCCGCCTTGTGATCTTCATGCGCTTGGTGGAGCCGTGGTAGATCTCCTCCAGGGACACCCGCAGCTCATGTACCACAGGTGGGTCCTGCACCTTGCGCCGAGGGTATAGTGGTTCGGGGGCCCGCCTTGGGCCCCTACTCAGCCCATTGAAGCCAAAGCGGCCAAAGGCGCCAAATGGATCCTCATCTTCATCCACATCCATGTCATCTGGGTCAAAGCCACTGAAGGGTCTAGTGGAACGGCTGCTGGCAAAGAAGATATCGAAGGGGTTGGAGCCACCAAAGAAGGAGGCAAAGGTGGCGTGGGGGTCCCCGTGAAAGGTGTAGTGAAAGGAGCCACTGGAGCCACCTGATGAACCACCGCCGGTCTTCAGGCCTGGAGGGAGGAGAAGTTAGGGATAGTGTGGCTGGTCCTGGCCCCACTCCAATCTCCACCCCCTGCCCTCTACCCCCCAGTTCATGGGCCTAGAGAAAGAAGCCACCGCTCTTCCACAGAGAGGGCTAGCCTAATAGAGTAAGAAAACCTCTGACAAGATTAATTTTTATTCTTAATTATATGTTTGATAATAAAGCACATCATGAGGTTCAAGAGGCTGAGTTACAATAGATAGAAAAACTAAGTAGAAGACTTGGAGAACAGGACTTGTAGTCCTCTAGTCTCTTCCATGTACCCATGTCTCACAAAGCCTCGAGTGGCCGGCTTGGGATCACACTACAGTCATACTTGACTCCCAAATCTTTGTTTATCTCTAAAGACACACAGAGCAAGGGAAAATCAGATAGGATTTGACTACACAGGAAGCCAGTAAGTGACCTGTCCCAAATAAGGTGGGGATACAGTCCAGGAGAAAGCCTGCTTTCATTCTGCTTCTACCCATAGTTCCCTTTTTTTTTTTTTTTTTTCTGACTCCTATCCAAATGGGAAATCAAGAGGGACCCAAAAAGCAGGAAAGCTCATTAGCTTGGAGATGAGGAGCTATTTCATTAAAGTTTTTAAGAGCTTTGTTTCCACACTCAGAGCTCACACTATTGTACAACTCCAGGGGTGCCATTCACACACCGGACAGACATAGAACACAATGGGAACAGAGCTTCTTGGACTTAACACCAAGTCCTATACCCCATACCTAATGTCAAAGCAACCAAAATGCATGAACGAGCAGGCCCACTGCAGGTAATGGCCATAGCTGCTCTCTCTGGAGCCAGGTCCTGTCTAAGGAGCTCAGATTGTGGGAGGCAACCTTCATGGGGAGATGGTAGTGGTGGTGTTAGGGGGTGTGGGGAGGAGTTAGGGAAGCGGTTAACACTGAGAATTTCTCTAGAATATATAGACTCTGGGGTGGGGCCCAGGCTAGGGGAAGGGGCCCTTTTCTTTGAGGCTTTTTATCTAGAATTTCAATTGGCTGTGGAAGTCTAAGCCTAAATTAAATTAGCTTCTTATTTCCTGGGACTGCAAGAACAGATTTGGGTTTCATTAGAAAGGCCAAGTGGCAGGCAGTTCAGAGACTTGTGGCAGCTGCGTCTTCATCCCTCCCCTAAGACTCAGGGTCTGTTCTTTTCTTTTCTTGAGGGTCTGATTACCAGGTAAGTTCAAGAAGCCTGGCAGAGCTCAGTAAGAAAGGGATATTGGACTGATAACAACAGGAGGGGGTAATTTCTCTGTAGGGACTCCTGTTGTGTCACCACCACCCCCTTTTTCATGCTGGGAGCAACTTGTCCCTAGCCAGGGTTGTGCACAAAGTCTGTGTGCACAAGTCTTCTGGCTGGCTGTTGGGGAAGGGGCAGGCCAGACAGAAATATAACCCACATTTTCAAGGCCGCTTGTCCTAACCCAGGCCCCAGGCCCCTGGGTTTCTCCTTAAGGTTGTGCTGTATTCTTAGGAGACCTCCTAGGATGTAGATTGACATTAGGACCCAGTGTCTGGGTTTAGAGGCTGAACTTTGCCCTTCACTTGGGCTTGGTCATGCAGGAGGGATGAAGTTTCTGGGTAGCTCTCCAGCTAACAAAGGTGAGGCCAAGTGGAGAAAAGAGTGCAATTCCTAGACAGGTCACATGGGGGCATGGTATCTGCACTGCTTCCCTCTTCCCAGCCCTACTGTTCCCGCCCCTCCATCCCAGAGAGACAAATTTCTTAGCTGAGAGAATACCAAAGATTCTAGCAGATGCCTGTGAATCTAGGAGTTGGCAAGTCTAGTAGGTGAGCAGGGAAGACCTGAAGGAATTAGTGCATGGAGAATAAGAAGAGGGGTTTGGGAGGACTGGGGTGTGCAGAGGATAGGGGCATGGGATACATAGCAAGGAGGGGAGGAAAAGAACATTCTTTTGAGCACCTATCTACTCTGTAGCAGGTACGCACATATCATCAGACTATCTAATTTTGTGGCTAGAGTGGGGAGAGGGAGGAGGAGAATGTGGAAGAAAGGTAGATGCTGTTGGGCAGGAAGGGCAGTTCCTCTTAGGAAGGAGAGTCCTCAGCTGTGACAATGTCTCTTAATATAGCCTGACAGGTGCCTGTGGCTGGCGGGTGGCAGGCGGCCCTGAGGGGCAGGCCCAGAATTAGCAGCTACATCATGCCTGTGGGATGTACTGGGAGGGGCCACCCTCTCAGAGGCTTTATTTGGGCCTTTCCTGCCACCCTGTGCCTGGCCACCAGCTACGTCAGGGAGGGGGCAAGATGCCAGCAGCAGTTCCCCTTCCATCCTTGGATCCCTTCCACTTCCTCAGGGAGGCAAAGCTCCCTCTCTGTCCTGCTGGCCTGAAGTGGCAGGGAAGGAGAGAATCATCTCTCTATATCAGAGCTCCAGTGGTTAATTCCCGGGCTGCTTAAGGGCCAAACTTTTATGCTGATGAATGTAAATGCTCTCTCCTCAGAGAGCCAAGGCACACACGCCTTTTCCCTAACCTTCCCTAGCAGCCAATGAAGCAGCAGGGACTTCAGGCAGGACTAATAAGGCTGGGAGGGAAAAAAGGGAGGGGGAAAGCCTCTGGTTCGGACTTCAGACGTCCCTAGGGCCTGAATTTGAGGAGGGAGAGGGGCAGAGAGAGGCAGGGAGAACTATGTAAGCCAAGGCTGGGGAGTGGTGGTCTCTACTCTCCTCTGGGTGTCAGTGCGGAGAACACTTGCCTCCATCACCCCTCCTCAGCCTCCAGTTCCGTGCTACAAGAACTGGGTCACCCAGCACCCCACACAAGGACAGGGGGCCAGCATCAGCCTGGAGCACTGCTCTCTTACCTTCCTCCCCATACTGGTCATACAGGCCTCGTTTCTTAGGGTCACTCAGCACGTCGTAGGCCTCTGCAATCTCCTTAAACTTCTCCTCAGCATTGGGTTCTTTGTTCTTGTCTGGGTGGTACTTCAAGGCCATCTTCCGGTAGGCTTTCTTGATCTCATCCTCGTTGGCTCCCGATGGGATCCCAAGAATCTTGTAATAATCCTTTCCCATCACAGCCACTGGACCGGCACTTGTCTCCTTGTTTCTGAAAGAAACCCAGGGCCAGTCCTTGAAGCTCCTATTCCCTTTTGACCCAGCCCTGCTCCTGATGATGCTGCAATCCCTAAATGACTCACTGTGTGACTTTCAGCAGGTCATGCCTGTTCTGTAGGCCCCTGTCTCCCCATCAGTAAAATGAAAGGTTTGGACTAGATGGTCTCTTTCAGCTCTGACATTCTAGGATTCTGTGATTCTTTCCTCAGCCCCTAGATTTTCCCAGCAGGAAGCTGGGGGCTGTGGCCTATTAGGGGCTCAGCTAAAGCCCAGGTCCTTGGGCTAGACTGAGGACCCCTGAGAGGCCCTGCCGTGTGAGGTGGCACCATGGACTGACAGGCTCACACACAGAAGCTGGCGAAGATCAGTGTACTGGGTGAGGTCACCTGAGCATCGTGGTCTTTTACGCCATGTCTCAGGCATGGTGCCCAGGCTAAGGGCAGCTGGGGCAGTGGCCCAGGACTAGGGACAGTCCTAGGTCTTTAGCCAGTTGTCCTGGCCAGCTAGGCTGAGTCAGGGTGTAGGTGCCCGGAGTCCTCTCTGCTATTGAAGACCCCAGGCCTCCCTGTCCCTGCTTTCCAGACTATGCTAAGCCTCACGTGTGACAGATGAGAGAATGACTCACAGCCTTTGGAAACTGCCGTTTCTAGCTCTCTTATTAGCAGGGGGGGATGACACTGTCCTTCCTCCAACAAGGGCAACAGTTCCCTTTACTTATTTCCCAGTGTCTGCACACAAAATGTGTATGAAGACATGTCTGTGCCACCTAAGCACTAGTGTTAGTGAACAAAACCATCCTGGGGGTAGGGCCTTTTTAAACCTCAGTTGTTAGAACACTTAGGCACTAATTACCATTTCTTTAATACCTTCCCTACCAGTCCTTCCTCACCTGCCCTGTGGTTCAGGATCTGACCCAGGGCCAGGTCCACACTCCTCTGATAGTCCCTTCTAAGCCAGACACCAGGGTTTTTTTTTTTGTTTTTTTGTTTTTTTGGTTTTTTTTTAGGGAGAAACACAGGGCTCTAATTCTTTCACCCTAATCTCCCTTCACCACTGTCTCTGTGGTGGATATGAAGGGAAGGGGACTTTCCTGTAGTTGGGCTATTTGGGGAGATGGTCAGAAGCCATTCTCTAGCCCTTCAGAGGCTTGGCCAACCCCTACCAAGCCCAGAAAACCAGAGTCTTTCTAGCAATGTCCTGGGCTGGCAACCACCGCTGAAGTCTGCTTTTCTGCCTCTCACAGCTTCAGTGAGGTATACAGGGCTTCCTGGCAGGAGTGAGGGCTGTACTTAAGGCCCCAGGAAGGCAGGGACAATGGCCCTAGCTCCTGTCCCCACAGGGCCTGTTGCAGGTGGCTGAGTTGACTCATGGCTCTGGGAGTCACCTCACTGTGACGAAGAGAAGGCTCCATAAAGGCGGGTACTCCCCCTTCTCCCCCTACCAGCATGTCACGCCTGGTGGGGGAAGCTGGGGTTGGAAGAGTGAGAGAAGAGCATCTGGGGGTGGGCAGCCATTTTCGGAAGCAACGGTAAAAGCCGTCTGAGAGGGACCTTGGGGGTGGTCTGCCATCTCTGCCTCAGCCCACGCCTTCTCTGCCCACCCTAGGACTGGGAAGGAACCCTAGTACACCAAGAGGATGCCCCCAGAAAACCATAGCAGCTTCTAGGCAGAGGGCAAGTGGAGCGGCTTGCCAATGCTCTCACCCTCCTCTTGCTGTCCCTGTATTACCTCTTCATGAGGCCAACTTCCTTCCTGGCACTCACCTGATAACCGTTCTGGACCTATAATTCTCTTGCCTCCACAGACACAGGGCAAGCTCTTTTGGGGACTGCCTTTTTCCTTCTCCTTTCCTCCCTCTTTCCCTCCCTCCCCGTACCCACAAGCCACGTGTTGGAATGACAAAGGAGCCCCATGGCATGGCACTGCCTTTGATGGAGAAGAATGAAGAGGATGTTAATGTTGAGGCAGGAATGAAAAATGAGAAATAGCAAGGAGTGTATAGGGAGGGGAGATGGTTGATACAGAAAATGAAGTATTGGTGGAAGGGGACAAGGGATGACAAATAGAAATGGCTGAGGTGGAAAATGGGTTACCAATGGGTTGAAAGAGAGAGATGAAGAGAGTTGAAATATTGGAAGAGATATTTGTGGAAAATGGATGGATGCCTGAAGGGTTTGGTATAGGAGATGAATGATAAGGGGTACCATTCATTCAAATGTAAGGGTGAGGTAGGAGGGTCTTACATGTAATGCAGATGGGGTGAGGATGATGGTGGGCAATGAAGGGGGATGAGATGTGGAGAATTTGATGTGGTAGGGATATGAGTGCCCTTCTCCAGAGGGACTTACCGGAACTTTACAAACCCATTCAGCGTCCACGCTCGAAGTTTTAAGGGCTCCAGCTGAATTTTAAACATCAAGCTGGCTAAGAAGTCTTCTCCCCAGAAGTGTGGGAAGCTCCGGAAAGCTCCTCGGGCCTGTAGTGGGGGTGCTGCTGGGGATGGGCAGGAGAGCACTGTGCGCTTAAACATGCCCAGCCCAGCCCCTCACCTCTGATCGCTCCACCGGAGCCTGCTTGGAAAGCTGCAGCTCTGGAAGCCACCTCCTCGGGTTCTCAGAGGCACTAGCCCAGCAAGGCCTGTCCAGTGCAGCAGGAGCTAGACCTGATCCCCAGGTGTGGAGAATGAAGGAATAGGGTCCGGCGGCCACCTGCTCTCAGGTGCAGCAATGTCTGAATGGCTGTACGGCTGTGTGACGGTAAGGCTGGCAGTGGAAGCGTGCTCTTGTGAGTGGCAGCGTGTGTACCTGTGCCAGGTGTGGTTGTGAGGGGCTGAGAGGCAGTGAGTTCCTCTCGCCTCTCTCTCCGGGGAGGATCCGACCCCAATCCCCAAGAACCTACTCAATGAAGTCACTGACCCGGAGTCTCCTCCCTCGCAGATAGGCGGGGAGGGGCGGGGCAGAGCAGAGCTCGGCCGGGACAAAAGGCGCCGCGAGGAACCGAGAGGAGCGGAGAGGAAGGGAGGGGAGGGGGCTCGGGCGGGGGAGGGTGGTCGGTGATGTCACCGGCGCTGACAGGCTGGGCTGGCCCAGAAACGCCTCCGCCCACGGAACCCAATCCGACCCGGCCCGACCCTCCCCCCAGCTCAGGCTCTGGCTGCCCGCTGTTAGAGGGTCGCAGACATCGAGCACTTTGCAGACCCCAGTCCCCGCACCACCACGGCAGAAGAAACGATGGGCCTTCAGTGTCCCAGCTCCCCCCAGTCTCCCCCCCCCCCCCCCCCCGACACCAGGACCACTGGCTTCGCGACGCCCCCGCTCCCGGGACCCCTGAGTCCTGGCTCGGTGCCCTCACCAGTGAGGAGCTGCGGGCGCCACCGCGGTCCGTCAGACAGCCGCTGCCCCCTCCCCTGGCTCCGGCTCCGCCGCCTCCACTCTGGACAGGAGTCGCCTGCCCGCCGGCCGCAGACAGCGGGCCGGGGAACCCGCCCCCACGGCTCCGCCTCCGCGCCTCCCATTGCTCGGTCTGCCCATCACTCAACTCAGCTTCCCTTGTAATTGGACAGCCTTCAGCGAGTGCCTTGGTGATAGCCGCCCATTCTCCGCCCCTGTCACCCGGCCACACGCGCACACATTCCAGGCAGTGATTGGTGTCGGTCTGATTGGTGCGCTCTGGGATCAGTCAACCACACCTCTTCGCTAGCTCGTCGTGTCATTGGTGAAAGGGACAGAGGGCGGCAACTCCACGCGCCCTTTGATTTTATTGGTTGGTCTGTGGGGCTCAGACCCGAGACTGGGGGCAACTATATTAGTCCAATCTCGGGTTTGAGAAGGTGGGACGTACTGGCCACCGCTCAAATCCCGGGAGAACCTTCTGGAACCTGTGTAATGTCAAAGACAGCCTTAAAGGAAAACTGCTTACCAGTTGGCGGTGACTCTCGGCATTCTTTCCTTTCTTCATTTAGGAGGGTCGGGGAGCGAATAGTGCACTTTGGAAGGTGTAGTCCCTCCACCAGGGTCAAAAGTTCACCCCTTCTTACCTGTCTTCCATCAGAACTGTAAACTGACCTCGACCAGACCTGATTTAGCTTTACCTTACCTTGACCCGGCACTGACCTGAGGTGACCTAACAAAACAGACCCAGTAGGCATGCAGAATTTAAGCATGCTTCCCCTCTCTCCTTGGTAACCTGGTAGTTCTTCCCAATTTTAGCGCCTCCACGATTCCCGATTCCCGTTGTGAGTCCCCTTTTCATCCTCTGTATAATCCCCTAATACCACCTCCCTTATGAGCAGCCCCTCCCCAGCAACCCCCACAATCCTCAGTAACATTCTCTCTATAATCTTTCATCTCACTTCCCTCTTGAGTTCCCAAATTGTAGCCCACCCTTTCTTTCCCCTCTTCTTGGCTGGGTATATCTCCTGTTTCCCCCCATGATCTTCTGTTTTATCGTAGCCTTAATCTGTTATGACTCCCATGATCTCCCCAATCCTGGCTCCCCCCTTAACCCTTCATCTCAGCTCCACATGATTTCCTTAACACACTCAGAATCTCCCACCTCAATACCAACCCCCTCCTTCCCCCCATTAAATCTCAGCCCTAGTGTCCCCGCTGTTCAGAGCAGGCAGGGCTGCGGAGGCGGTAGCCAGCGGAAGCCGACGCTTGAGCAGACACGGTGCCTAGCGCCCACGTCACTGTCTCCCAGGCCCATCTGTGCTACAGGGAGCGGGGGTGGGGAGGGGGTAATCCGGGGGTGAAGAGGGGAAAGGAGTTCTTGGGGGGTTTGAGGACAAAAGAAGGGCCAGGGCAGAAGCTCTCACCTCTCTTTCTTTGCCATTTCCCAGAAACAGTTCCAATACCCATGAGTTCACACAATCTGGATAGAGCTGGAAACTGAGGCTTAGAGAACACCAGTACCTGGCCCTCAGAGCAGAGCAGGAGAGAGATCTAAGGGGTCCTGAGGTCAGGTCTGCATAGTCTCCATTATCTGCCTTCCTTCTAGTACTCACCATGGCGGTCTCAGGTGTAAAGGGGTGTGAGCTGTGAAGTAAAGAAAGGAAATGGGGTAAGAGGAGGATGGAGAAGAGGTGACATGAGGGGAATGAGAGAAGGGAGGGAAGATGGGGTGAGGGGGATGGGAAGAGGAGGGGAAGAGAGATAGGGTGGGAGGTAAGGAAGGGGGATGAGAAGGGAAGTAGTAGTGGGGAACAAAGACTAGAAGGGAGGGGAGATGGGATGATGAGGGAATGGAACAGTGTGACAAGGAGGTGGGCATGGTACGGTGAGGGGGCCCAGGACTGGTGCTGGCTCTTTAGATCCGGGGGCTCTCACTCCCTCACCTCCAGACTCATGGGGGCCTGGGCTGTGGGTGGCTCTACTTCTTATTCCAGTTCTATTTTGCCTCCTCCAGCCTTGCCTGTGCCAACACGGAGGCAGAGTTTAGTCACTGGGCCTTACCTGGTCCCTGCTGACGCTATGTTGTGGGCTTAGACCTTGGGGCGGGGGGGGGGCGGTTGTAGCACCTATACCTTCAGGTGCTGATGACATGGACCCCATTGTCTGCTGGGTTCTCTATGGCCACCCTGTGTCCTGTTGCCCTAAGTATCAGGTGTGTGTTAGGAAGCCAGGTGTACAGTGTGCCATAGGTGTAAAAATGTAGGCTATGTTGACCTTGTGAGTTGACTTGCCACATCTGTGCCTCATTTCCTTCTTTGTATAATGGGTGTAGAAAACGGGTATAGTACCTCACTGAGTTGTTGTGAAGGTTAATTAAGGTAACACATGCATCTAGTTCTGCGCTTGGTATGTAGTTAATGCTCAGCAAAGTTAACTGTTACTCTGTATATTCACAGATGTCTGGATGTGTGAGTGCATCTGTTTGATGTTTGAGTCTGATTGGGAGTTATTGTTGTATCTGTAATGTGATTTGTAAGTGAGAATATATCTGTGCAATATTTTTGTGTGGTAGTGTGCCTGATTCTGTATTATTTGCTGTGTATGTGATTTTGTGTTAGTATACATGTGTGACTAAATGACTGTGTAGGTCTGTATCGACATGACAAACAGCTTCGTGGATGTTGACATGTTGACATCATGTCTGCCCAGTGTATGCATGAATCTGTGATCGTGTCAGTTCTGAACACTTGCATTCACCCTCCCTCCTTATGGAGACGTCATAACCCTAGGTGTCCCTCATTTTCTCACCCTGAGGGAACCGGAACCCCGGGGGCTGGGGTGGAGGCGGGTGCCACTAAGGAGGTGTTTAGACAGGAGCACATGTTCCCTCCCAGACTGTGTATGGGAGGGGAGCCTCCTATCTTGCACATATCCTGAAGACTTCAGAGGAAGTGCTCCCCCACCTAGCCCATTCTTAGTTCCCTGTCTTGTTGCCATGGCAGCTGTTGCCAGGGGCTCCCACAGTTGCTAAGATCTGGGTGTGGGAGGCTGCCAGGCCCTGTTGCCAGTAGAAACAGAGAATCCAGGGGAAAGCAAGACTACCCCCACAGCTGCCAGCTCTCTGCAGTGACAGGACTGGTCCTTGGACCTCTCCTGTCCCCAGATTGTACCTATGATTTGTATGTGGTAATTCTATTGTTAGTGAGGAGGCTTTCACAGGAAGTTGGAACTGGAATACTGGGATCTACCTTCTGAAGAGACCGTGACTCTAGCATGCCCATTACCATCTTTAAGGTTGAGAGGTCCTTAGAAATTAGTGACTCCTTCATTCTGTCCCCCAACACTTATATGTTTCCCCTGGCAATATTTTTTGTTTGAGTTCCCCTGTGCTTATTACCTGATGCTTCCATCTTGTATATGAATGCTACATTGACCCCTTGATGCCAACTGACTCCTACCTGAGGTCAGACTCTTAGCATCTCACCTGAATACATACTGCATGCTGACACTTGGACCCAGACTTCTGTTCCACACTGAGTGTCAACTTTGACCTCAGCCTGAGACACTGACCTTGGTCTTAGTCCTGGACCAGACATTTCCTCAAACTCAGCCTTAGCTTAAGCCCTTCTAGATATGGATGAGCCCTTATTTTGATACAGGTACTAGAACTCAGCTGCAGATTCAGTTCTGATCCTGTATGCTGATTGAACACTGACCAGCGATCTACTCACTGGTACTCACCTGGTTTTTCTTTTTTATTTTTAGAGGGAGAGCGTGCAAGTGGGGGAGAGGGGCAGAAGGAAGGGGGGAGGAGAGAAGAGAGAGAGAGAGAGAGAGAGAGAGAGAGAGAGAGAGAGAATCTTAAGCAGGTTCCATGCTCAGAGCAAAGCCCGATGCAGGGCTTGATTTCATGACCCTAGGATCATGACCTGAGATGAAATCAACCATTGGATGCTCAACTGACTGAGCCACCCAGTTGCCCCTCACCTGGTTGTTCTAAACCTACACTGACCAGTACCCTAACTATTCAGAGGGGTTATTTCTTGCCTTGGGAGTGAGAGGATAGTGTTAGAAATGACCAGCAGAGGGCATGCAACATCAGGTTCTAGAGGCAAGCTTTCCAGAGCTCATCCTGGAAAGGGACAGCAGGTGTATTGAGACCTTGACTCTTTTCTCTCAGGTCACGACCGAGAGTTGTAGGTACAACAGTTGGTCTATGAGGTTAACTAAAGAAATTAAGTTTCCCAACCCAGTTATTCTAATGTTCTATGGTCATATGGGTCTCTACAATCTTGAATATGCCTACAGCTCAGCTGGACTTAGGGCTGGGCATTCACCAGAAGGTGCTTAACCATTTGTAGGCATCACAAGTCTCAAGAGGATGGGATGCCTGGTAAGTATCCCACCCCCAACTCAACAGTTTTGTCATATGCTTATACAGCTTCACTACCTTCCCTGGTATCTAGTTACCTTTTGGTGCTATTGAGGAGAAGTCTGCCTCTCCTCCACCTTTGGTCTTAGCTTTGTCCTTGAGGTCACATTGACCTCATCAGTCCCACCTGCCAGACATCAGCCATCTACATTACCTCAACTCTGTTTCTCTCCAGGGTGAGACACCTCTCAGGCCTTCATGGTTTCCTCTTCTGTCTTGCTTCATTCCAGCTCCCAAGACTATGCTCCCCTGGCTGGGTTTCAGTTCATAGTGCCTGGCTCTGATTAGCTTTTTCCAGGAGTGCTGGTACAGTGTACAAATGAGCCAGCCTGCCTTCCACTTCTGACTCTGAACTTCTTTCTACATAGCCTCATGTTACATCAGTTTTTTTTTTCCTGTAGCTACCTCATACTGTTCACCCATATCAAGTGAAGACTACAACCTCCTCTTCCTGAGCTGCTGGATCACATCTTGCCCATTTGTACGATTGCCCAAATGTTACAATTTTGAAAGGAGTGTTATATTTATTTTTAAAAAACAAAGATACTCGAAATAAATGAAACAAACAGTTTTTCAGTACCTTCTGCATTTTAGGACAATCCTCAGGCTTGGAAATCCCTGCATTTATGTTTACTTAAAGATGGTACAGGAGGGGCTGAAGTGCTTGCTGCATGAAGCAGCACATGTGCTAAAATTGGAACCATACAGAGAAGATGAGTATGGCCCCTGCACAAAGATGACATGCAAATTCATGAAGCTTCCATATTTTTGGTTTTGATGAATGTTGAAATGTAATAATGTAAAGTGAATGTATATATGAATAAATTAGTATATTACCAAAAAAGAAACAACAACAACAAAAAAGAGGAACCGAAGATCCCCTTCTGGCTCGACTATGACTTCAGCACTGTGGACAGAGGCCATTAGCGGTACCCCTGGCTATGCCTGTGATTGTGGGTGGGTGGAAGATGATACACACACAGATTTTAGATGGGGCCAGAAATCCTTGCTGCTCACTTAGTGCCTTATAGTGTATAAAGCTCTTTCCTCTCACCAAATTCATTCTTGTCTTCACTCAACTATCAGCCCAGGAGACAAGACAGGAATTGTTTCCCAGACTTTTGCAGATAAGGAAACTGAAGTTCAGCAAGGTCAAACTCCAAGCAACACTTTAGGTGGGGTGGGAAAGAGAACACTACTCCATGCTTAGCAAATTTGGCAGCTACTGTTTCCCCTTTGAAGAATGACTTTCTTACAGCTAAGAGGAGTGCACTTGAGCCAAAGCAGGGCAGTGTGAGTGGAAGTTTGTGTGGAGCCAAGGGTCCAGCAAGCCATGAGAACAAGTGGCAGTTGGGAGGGGGAACAGCCCTTAGAGGGCCTAAAGTTCATCAGGATTGTTGTACTGAGGGTGGGGAAACCTTGCTTTTCATTAGGGTCCACAGAGGCCCTGCTTTTATGTCTCTTTTTCTGTCCTAATGCTTGCCTTCACTGAACTTGAGACAGAAGAAGGGACCCTTAAGATCTCAAGCTGTCTCTGAGCCTGATAGAACTCCATTTGAAAACTCCAGGGAGGAGAGGTATGGGAGAAATGTGAGTGAATGGGGTGAGTTGTGCAGGTTGTAAGAAATCCTGTGACATGGCTACAGGACTGGCTGCTTATGTGTCTGTTTCTAGGGTGGAAAGGGGATAAGCTAGACCACACAGCAGCTGTTTCCTTGAGGTGTACTCCGACAGGCAGCACAATGAAGTGGTTGAGAACATGGGCACTGAAGCCAGACAACCTGGTTCCCGTTTCCTAGCTGTGTGACTGTGTAACCTTGAGAAACTCAGCCTCTATTCCTCACTTTTCTCATCTGTAATACAAACCTGAGGGTTGTTTTGAAGATGGTTTTATGTAAAGCATTTAGAACTTCCCAGTGCAGGGGCACCTGGGTGGCTCAATCGGTTAACTGTCCAACTCTTGGTTCCAGCTCAGATCATGATCTCATGGTTTGTGAGTTCGAGCCCCATGGCAGGGCTTCTTTTGGGATTTTCTCTCTCCCTCTCTCTCTGACCCCTCACTCTCTTTCAAAATAAATAAGTAAAAACTTAAAAAAAAAGAACTGACCAGTGCATAAAAGTATTTGAAAATATTAGCAATTATTTGTATTTGGGACCCCTGTGATTTAAAGGTAGAGTATCTGCCTCTAATCCACAATCAAGAGATGCTTTCCTGCCTATACATACTGGTTCTGTTCTTATCAGGTAAAGGAGACAAAGGGGGATTTCAGTCCTCTGAAAGCTTCTCCAGACCTTAGTTTACCCAACTCTGTCATAACACATTAAAACACTGTGGGGCTCCTGGATGGCTCAGTCAGTTAAGTAGCTGACTTTGGTTCAGGTCATGATCTCATGGCCCTCTGTGCTGACAGCTCAGAGCCTGGATCCTGCTTCAGATTCTGTGTCTCCCTCACTCTCTGTCCCTCCCCCGCTCACACACACACACACACACACACTCAAAATGATAAACATTTAAAAAAATTTACACACTGCAAAAATGGGGAAGAAACTCTCTACCAAGAAGGACTCAGACTCGGAGAAAATATAGCCAACTAGCTTTCCTACTTTGTAGCCCAGCAGGAATTGGGAAGAGAACTGTGTCTAAAACTGGCCCTTGGTGGTGGTGGTGGTGATAGGATACATAGCATACAGGCTTGGAGGCCTTACCTCTTCCTCAGTTTCTTAGAAAGTTCTGGCTTCTCTTTTCAGTGCTTTTATTTGCCCTCTGTGTCCATGGTGGAGCCCATGGTGAATCAAGTGGAATCACTTGATTCTTGGCAAGGTCATCACCAGGAAACCCCTAGAAAGAGAGCCACAGTGTATTGCATTCTTCCTGGAGGCCATGGTTGTTCCCATCTTAAGATTCAAGAATTGGCCAATGATAGGAAACCACATAGAAACTCAGCAGGTGCCCCAAATAACAGGAAACAGGAAGCCAAAATAGCATCACAATCTCTTTATTATGATTTTCACTGTGCCCAGCCTCTGGGAGCATCAGCTCCTTCAGGAGTGAAGGCTGAGCCATAGGGAGGAGCATGCAGCTGTAGTGATGGGAAAGACAGGGCTTGGGGATGTTCCCCTCAGCTTACTGTCAAGTTACCTTCCTCAGAAAAGAACATAGGAAGGGCACAAGGGACTAGAGGGCATTGGACCCCACAGTTGCTTGACTGTTCTGAGCCCCCCCTCACAATCCTGTGTTTGGCTGGCAGATAGAGCATAGGCCATCTCTTAAAGAAGGCTAAGCTTGAAGGCCTTTGTTTCACATGGATATGGGAAGGCCTTGCTGCTTATACCTTGATGTTCTCATCTATGGTCATGCCAACACATGCTATCCAAACTAGAATGTGATTGGGCTTCTTAGTCACTGGCCCAGACAGATGTGACACCCTGTCCACAATCTTGGTCATCAGGACATGTGGCTCAGAGGGAAGGTTTTCCTTAGTGTTAGTTGGGTCTAGTGGAATTCTGTCACCTGTTTATTTTCTTTCCTTTCAAGGTTGCCAAAAGCAGTGGCAGCAGGAAAGCAACAGCAGGGGAAATGCCCAGTCCTACCCCATTCCAGGACTGAGCTATAGGGAACAGGCATGGTACATTAATATTTTCCATTCTCCAGCCAGGAGATCTCTATTCTCTGAGCTGTAGCCAGGAGCCCAGAGAGAGATCCTGGGCATATTCAAACTAAGTGGCATGGAGAAAGTAGCAATTTTATTCTACTGTAAATTGAGGAGTAAAAAGGGTTATGGTTACAGGTGCTACAGGATGTTGTCCTGACATACAGTTGGTCTGCCTTTTAGTGCCAAGTATATTCCTGCCTTTACTCTGCTAGTTTGAAGGGGTCATGCTTGTAGGATCACTAGAGTCTGCTACCAGTCCTGCCTGGAGGTTATTCTTGGCTCTGCGGTGGTCATGGCCAGCCTGGGCCCCTGCCAGACAGCTTATGCCTCTTGGCTTTAGGGCTTCCTTGCACCACTCTTACTGAAGCCATGAAACCTGCAATGATTGAGGTTGTGCTTCAGACTAAGAGGCCTAGGCACAATTCTGGACTCACTCCCCAGTGAGGTGCCCTCTTCCCAGGGAGTTTGATCCTGTGCCTCCCATGTTAGTAATAGGAATGCTGAAACTCCCAGATCTGGCCACTCAAACAAGGCCAGGGTGACATCCCATAGGGAGCACCAGGGCCAAAAAGGCCAGTGTCTGCGCTATAGGCCCAGTCACTTGGACTGAAGGTGGGAAGAGGCAATGTGCTCATGGCTTTGGCTGTTCTCAAAGGAAGAAAAGCACTTGGGAGTGGGCCAGTACCTGGGAGCAAAGGAACTGCTCCATCTCTGGGATCCAAAGGGGCCTTTACTCAAAGCACAGAGCCTACCATTGTTGCAGAAGGCTTGTCTCAGGAGAGGAAGCCACAGAGCAGACCTGGAGAGATTATGTGGCCATAGCTACTGCCTCAGCTTACCCTCTGTCCCTGCAGCTCCACTGTGTCATCCATATGCCCCTTTCTTTAAATCTAAGCATAAGGAAAAGGAGTGTTTGGTGAAATAGGCCTAGGGCAAGTAGTCTTCAGAGGAGCATAAACATAATCTTAACCTCCATTGGTAGTGGGTGGAGCAGGTGGTGCTTGTAAAAAGCACTGAGCTCAATTTGGGGCAGCCAGGAAGAAATGACTGGAAGGAACATTTTCTCAAACCCTTAGAGTCAGACACTAATTTTTGTACTTGGCAGAATTTCAGATAGTCACAGTGATGGAAAGGCTTGAGGAAAAGGAAAGGGAATCGGTTTCACTACGTTTATGAAAGTTTGAACACCTTCATATATATTGCAGAGGAGCTCCATGGATTGGGACACTGGAAAGGGTCATCCCAGACAGGGGGGTTGGGATGGGCCTTCTGCAACTCTGGTCTGGGGGAACAAAGGAACCTCTTCATTAGTAAAAAGCTACATGCCTAATGCAGAGGAGGCTAGTTATTCCTCCATGTTTTGCTTCTTAGGACTCTTGTGGACTGGGAACTCTATGCTGGGGTCCTCTGGGCCCTCTATAGCATGCACCTACCAAGAAAACTTGCTGTCTTGGAACAGGAAGAGAGATAGTCCCAAATGGGCCTGATCCTACTGTGGAAGAAATTCAGGGCCTGCTTTGCTAGGCCCTGGGATGTACCTGGCCTGATCCGACCATGGTCTTTCACCACTCACCCACAGAAAGCTAGAAGCTGCAGTTCCACAGAGGTAGGCATCACCTTGTCTGTGAAGGATCAGGGAACAAGAAGATATATTTCCAGTCTCTATGACTGATGCTGAGGCAGGAGAAAAAAGCGGTTCAGCTCTCAAAGCCCAGAGCTTGTCTCTACTCAAAATTCCCTGTCTGTAATCCAGCAGCCCAAGGCCATTGGCATACAAGGTGATTTACCAGGAGAATAAGCAAGAGTCCCTGTGCTGAATGTGTTTTAATCTTCTCAGTGTGAAACCCCAGGTCTGGCTGCTTCAGAGGCAGTCCTTGGACCCAAGAGTCCTGTGCTTTTGCTTTTTATTTTTTCTGGCTAAACTAAATAATGGCCCCTCCTAGCTGATCAATCTTGGGAGTATGCCTAAGAAGTATTTACAAAAAGTTGTGGGTTTTAAAATGTTCAGAGCCATATACATGAATCCAAATTGATCTTCTGTCTCCTTCATTTCAGTACTGAATAATCCAACCCTTGAAGTTTCTCACCCTGATTCTGGATCAGGCAGTTTCTACAGAAGGAGAGCATATAGTACTCTTACCATGACCCTGGTTGCAGCTCCCCACTTTCCTCTGAGCATCTCCACACTGAGCTGTATGCTACTTCTTCTGTAAGCACCCAATTTAGTACAAGTGCCTTGAACAATGGAGATATGTTAGCTTCTACATGATCAAGCCAACCCCCTCTCTAGTATTAAAATTTGGCTAAACCTAAGTTGTCAGGCTGGAAACAGAACCTGGACTCCGGGGCCAGGGCTGACCCACAACATGCAGTGACTTGAGAACTTAATGAGAACTTAGTAAGGACAGCTGGGGCTCAGACATGTAGGGAGAAGCAGCAACTCAGGCCCTATCTCAGTGATGGGGAGAAGAATGAATCTTCTTCTGTGAGGCCTTGCTCAGACTTTCTCTGATCAAGAGCTGAGATGCAAATCTTCTTCTTAGCTCCAGCTTCTTACCCTCATTGTTAGGGTGGTTGAAAGGAGTCTTCACTGAGGGCTTCTGTGGAACTGCTCTTTCTTGGGCTGTGGGAGAGGCTGGCTCTTGTTCTTTATGCAATGGCACACTTTTTTTTTTCCAGGTCTACAGGTGAGTTGAGGTGGAAAGATGGAAAAGCACAAGGCTTCCCTTTTCTTTTTCCATCCAGACCTTGTCCTCACTGGAGATCAAGCTTCGGGTCTCTGTGGTAGCCAACTTGGATGAGGCATCTAATACAGAGGCCTGTGGTTCTTGCCATCATACTTGTTCTATTCAGGCCCCCTGGGCTCTAGGCCATGTGTTCCCATCTGCAAAGCAGGGGCCAGGGTGGCTCATCTTGGTTTTTAACTGTTCTCCTAAAGACTTTTGGACTTGAAAGATGTGGTGAGAGGTTCCTAGAATTCTGGGTTCCTGGGAAGGGCTGCCTTCCCCTCTTCTAATTAGGACTCCATAGACTAGTTACCTTCTCTGTCTCTAGAAATTAGAATTTAAATAAATAATGGGCTGAAGTGCCAGTGGTGGTTTTCAATAATTTTGTCACCCCAACATACCTGAGGGACATAGCACACACCTACCAGAACAGTGGCTCACCACAGAAGGGATTTTCATTTGGGGAAGAGGGAACCTGTCAGCATCTCTAGGACAGCACGTGAGTCTGATGTGCCCTATTATCAAGAGTCACTTGGCCAGAGACTTGTCTATAGGAAATCAGAACCGGCCAATAGAAGGAGTAAACAGAGACCCCCCGCCCCCCAATCTATAACCAGGAGCTTCACAAAGGAATTTTGATCCTTTTTCAATGAAGAAGAACCAGGTCTCTGAAGGCATGGACAGCTAGGCATGGGTATATGTGTGTGTATGCACATATGTGTGCAGTGGCAGGTCCAGTCTGTGATGTGAGGGTAGGGGGGTGGGTCCAGGAGCGGATACTGCCACAGCTCCCAGGGCTTTTCCTGGTGGCAATGCATTTACTGCCTCTGTTGAGAGGGGAAGAGTGATTTCAGTTCCATAAAGCTTAGTGGCAAATTGAGATGCTGGCAGTGCTCCATCCCCGTAAGTCTCAGGCAGAGGATGGTGGGGGGAAGGGGGAAAGGGCAAAAGGAAAGGAGGGAGAGAACATCACTGTCCCCCAGCTTCTCTGCTCCATGCTATCCTGGGGGTTTCAGATGAATTGCTGCACTGTTGGGGCGAGCGGCCAAGATGTAGACAACATTTTCCTGCAGGAAGGTAGGCCAATCCACAAATCTGGAGTGGGAGCAAAGAACAGGTTTGAGAGATTGGCTGTAGAGCCTGAAGGCTCGTGAGACCTGGTCCCAGTGGCAGTAAGCTTGAGCTGAGCAAAACTCAGAGAAGCCCTGGCTTTTGGCTGACATAGGTATGACTGGCTGTGCTTCCAAGTTGACAGACCAGCCAACTGATCCTATATATCTGTGGTCAAATGTATATTCTTGGAGCCTGGTTTCTGGGATAGGCACTTGCTGTTTTGGGGTAGCAGTTAGTAATGCCCACTTATGTGTGTTAAAGGGTAGGGGTGCAGACAGCCCCTTAAGGAGGTTCTACTCACCTGGACTCCTGTTCTGTTGGCAGCAGAGCCTTGTCCTGACTCTTGCTGCTGCTGCTGGTTGGGCTACTATCTGCTATGGGACCCACATGGCTGATACTGTTGGACACAATGATATGTGGTTAGCAGTGGGAAAGTGAAAGGTCTGGCTCCTCCCAAACTCTGGTGAACCCATCCATGGCTCTGGACATGCATGTCCAGGCTTTTCTAATGTTTATTTATTTTTGAAAGAGAGAGAGAGACAGAGAGAGACAGACAGACAGCATGAATGGGGGAGGGGCAGAGAGAGGGAGACCACAGAATCTGAAGCAGGCTCCAGGCTCTGAGCTGTCAGCACAGAGTCGGACGTGGGGCTTGAACTCACAAACAGTGAGATCATGACCTAAGCCCAAGTCGGATGCTTGAGCCCCCAGGCTTTTCTGATATGGGACCACAGTTTGGAGGAGGGGATGCCCTATGCCTTGGCCCAACAGGAGTCACTGTCTAATGCACAGGAGGATCCTCTCCTATCCATTGACAGAAGAAACAGAGAGGTACCTTTTATGCCAAGGGCCATTTGGCATGGTAAAAGGATGAGGGCATGTGAGTGGGGCCAGGGATTGGCAGGGAGCAAACCTGACACTGCAGGATGGAGCCTCTGCAAGGCGTTTGCAGAACCAAGAATGCTGGGCTCCGCGGCACTCTGCCTCACTGATAGTGTTCCCACTGCCCCGTGCCAGGAAGATGGCCCGGGCTCGCTCCCGCTCCTTGACTGTCAGAAGCCTTAACAGAGAGTTCTGGGGAAGAAGAGACAAGTTAAGATCTTGGAGCTGAAAATATTTTGTAAAATGTCAAGCCATAGAGAATCCTACCTCCATTACCACCTTGGCAGCCTCCCTTTGAAGCTGCCCAGAGGCTTTCTGGTAGCATTAACATTTGCAGTTGGGTTCAATGCAAATCAATCTTCCTTGGGCAGTTTCCCCAGCTTAGGCACTGGACCACCTGTTACTGGGTAGAAGGTGAGCCCTTTCCTGGTACTGGTCCCTGCTAAGACAGTACCTAGTGCTCCCCCAACCTACCTGGCATGCTTCCCAGGCCTCTGTCACCCAGTATCCCATCGACATTCACCCCAGCTGGCCCTCACCTGGGGACGCAATTGCTGCAGAAGCAGGAGGGACTCATGGGACAAGAAGTCAGGCCACTCTATGTGTCCTCGATGTTCAGGGTCCAGGGCTGCAAACTGGCGGGCTGCCTGCTCCTCTTGCTCCTCGCTTAGAGCCCTGTCACTGTCCCCCCGCTTTGCTGCTTGGTGGCGGTAGCGCAGGAAGTCCTCCAGTGTCAGGGAGCAATCTGTGGGAGGCACCCCATGCTAGCCATGCCCACCCTTTCCTCAGCCTCTGGGGCATCTCCATTCACCCCTAGGCTACCCTCCAGAGCCCCTACATCCATAGCTTTTGTGGAGTCTTTTTCTCCCATAGCCAGGATAACTGAGGCTGTGGTGGGTGGGGGGAATGGGTAGGTGTGTGGGTGCCCCTGCTGGCCAACAGGGACCTATTTACCCCTACCCTCCAAATTCCAGAATACTCCTTTTATGGTTCATCCTAGAAAGTATGGAGGAAAAATGTGCCAGCCCCTCTGCATCTGACAGCACTGTGCAGCCTTACCAGGAATGACTTTACACTGCTGAAAGGTCTCTGTGAGGCTGTACATTTCCTCCTCAGTTAGCAGCAAGTTGAGGTTGTCCTGAAAAAAGAGAAGAGCTGAGTCAGTGGCCATATAGACCAGCAAGAAAGAAAAGCCAAGGATCAAGAAGGATGGAAATAGTATTTCAATTTGAAGGCAATTCTGGGATCATCTAATCCCAGCCTCTAATCAGAATCAAGGAGACTGAGTTTCTAGAAAGGGGAAAGGACTTGCTCAGAGTTGACCAACACTGTGGCAGAATCTTCCCCAGAAGCCTGGTATCCTGATTCTAGACCTGAGTCCCTTTTACTAAGACAGGAGTTTAAAAATTATTCTGAGATACCCTAGGGATTCCTTGGAAGTGCCTTAGGAAGCTGCTTCAAGGGAAAAGGGGACTAGTGAGTGGGCAAGGTTGTGAATCCCCAACTCCATCAACCGCAGCAGCTCCATCTTTATTCATTTTATGTACCTGGCTTCTGTGTTAGACTGTGCTCAAAGAGGATTTCAGTTAAAAAAGAAGTTTAATTCTAACTGATCCTAGTAGGCTGTATTACTTTAAATAATCCATAACGGTTTTAAAAGAGATGACATAATGACAAAGTCACTAAAACCAAATGAGTTCTTTTTGTGGTGCCATAGAAGCTTTAATTCTAAAACAGCACTGATATGTTATTTTGTTAACACTTATATACAGTTTTATAGTCTTTAAATTATCAAAGATTCTCTCTAGTAGGTTATTTCTCTCCTAAAATACCAGCAAAGAACAGGAACAGACATATCATGAGTATTCATTTGCGGATTTCATAAAGAACTCAAACAATTCTTTCAATAAATGTGGTGTAACACTGTGAGATGTTCAGCGGGGCAGGAGTGTAGGGTGTGTGTGTGTGTGTGTGTGTGTGTGTGTAAGGAAAATAAAGAGGAATGATAAAAGATAAGGGACAGGTAGGCCAAAGCCTGACTGTGAAGTGCCTCAAATGCCCTTTATTTAAGGGCCTCAAATTCCCTTTATTTCTGAGCCTTTATTCAAATGAGCCTTTATTTGGGGGCAAAGAGGAGTCACCAAATGTTTTTTTTTTTAATGTTCATTTACTTTTTAGAGAGAAAGAGAGAGAGAACAAGCAGGGAAGGGGCAGAGACACGGGGACAGAGGATCCAAAGTAGGCTCTGCACTGATAGCCGAGAGCCTGATGCGGGGCTTGAACTCACAAACCATGAGATAATGACTGATCTGAAGTCGGACACCTAACTGACTGAGCCATCCAGGGGCCCCACCAAATGGTTTTTAAGGGCAGAGCGCCATGGTCAGCTCTTTGCTGTATGGAGAATGAATTAGAGGGGCAAAGTCTAGATGCATGGAGAAGTTAGTTGGCTGTCACTATAGTGCAGGTAAAAAAAGATGAGTGGCTAAACTAAGACTTGAGCATGGAGAAGAGAGGAGAGATTGGAGGTATTAGGAGACAGAATCACTTACTGGATGTAAAGGATGAAAGAGAGAAATGAGTTGGTGTTGGTACCTGGGGAGTGGTGGTGGTGGTATTACTATTGACAGAGGCAATAAATGGATGGAGAACAGGTTTTGGGGAAAAGGGGAGTTCGTTTTGGGGCATGCTGAATGTGAAGTACCTGTGAGGCAACAAGATGGATGTAAATCCAAGAGATAAGAAATTCAGGTCTGGACACAAAGGTTTGGGAATCATTAGTGTTTAGACAGTAGCTGTAGCCACTGAAGTGGATGAAGTAACCCAGGCAGAGAGTGTGTACAATGAGAAAAGATAAATGTAACAACAGAGCCCCAAGAAAGCATTTAGGACTGCAGCAAGAAATTAACTAAAGTCATTCAGAATGGTCAGAGAAGATAGGAAGAGTATCAGTAGAGGATACTAGAAGCCAAGAAAAGAGAGTTGCACAATGTAGAAGGTTATATTAACAGTGGTTATACAAATATGATAGGACTTTACTGATTTTCTATTTTCTCTAGTTTCCATATTTTACATAATAACTCTCATAAATACTCAAATCCCTCCAAAAGAGAAGAGGCAATAAGGAAGTGCTAAATACCCCAGAGAGGTCAAGTAAGAAGATACCTGAGAAAAAGTCACTAGACTTGACAATTAGGTCACTGGTGACTTAAGAAAGAAACAATTCAGCAGAATGATGGATGCAGAAGCTGAATTATAGGTGGGTGAGTAGCCACAAGGAGCTAATGGAGTCTTTTCAAGAAGCCTGGCTATGAAGGGAAGGAAATAAAAGGGAAGAGCTTGGAAGAAGCCTTTGTAAAAAGTCTGGAAAGTGTTAGTAATGATGGTAGGACCATGACAGAAAGCCAAGAAGGGGGCCATATATTCTGGGGTGGGGCTGGGGGTTAGGACAGAGACACCTTCAACCTGGTCCCACATCAGAATACTGCAGAGCAGAGTTGCTGGGAGTGAAAAGGCTGGTGTTTGGAGGGGTGGTGACTAGAGAAGATGGTGTGTAGAGCAGGATCTACCATGACATACTTCAGCTGGGGAAAAGATGTGTAAGTGGCTGGAAATAACTGTCCTATACTTCAATTTTGCTTTCTTCTAGGCAGTAGGAAGAAGAGGGGGGATCTGCCGAAATGTTCCTTATTCTGAAATCCGTGAATAATGAAGATACCTGCAGGATAACAGATCAATAAAGCAAGACTTAAACTCTATTCAGATGTGCTGAGAAATGGATATGAATCTGGCTTTTGTCTTTTTAAAAGTTAGAAGGCATTCATATAGAATTTGCAAAGTTCTGAATCAATAGACCGTTGTTATTTAATTTACATAATGATCATATTAGAGATAAAGAACAAATGCTCCTAAGAATTAGGTGGCAGACCAAACGACAATCTTAGGACTAAGAAGTAAGTGTTCCTATGTTAGAGCCTACACCTATTGGAGGCAAGCTGGTTAGGATTTCAGGTTGGTTTTTCAGATGAGTACAATGAATGACAACCACAGACTTAGAGAGAAAGCACTGTTCCAAACAAAAGACTTTTTAGTAATTAGGCCTCATCCTACCCATTGATTCTTCTAGCTCAGTGGTTCTCAACTGGGGATGAGTTTTCTCCCCTAGGACACGTTTGGGAGTATCTGGAGACATTTTTGGTTGTTACAACTGGGGTTGGGTGCCACTGACATCTAATGGGGGTAGAGGCCAGGGATGCTGCTAAATATCCTACCATGTATACACTCCCCACAACAAAAAATTATGTCCAAAAATGTCATAATGCTAAGGTAGAGAAAGCCTGTCCTCAAGAGAAAGCTTGAGGATCCATGTGTCTACTATTGGAAACCTCTTTAGGTCACTGCCTAGAAACCAGTGTTCCAAGACTGGGTCTCTAGTAAAAGTGCCAAGTTCCCTGCAGTGAGGCAGCCTACTGTCCCTGTAGTCCAGGCTCACACAGTAGTGGCAGCTCCAGCCGGTTTCTGTGTGGGCTGTCTCGGTCACCTCCGCTGCACTATCTCCTTGGATGTAGCCCATGCGGCGCAGGCAGCCATCATGGAAAACCCTGGTGCAGATCCTGCATGGGAAGAGGCTCTCAGCTGTCCAGACCTCACAGACATCACACATCTCATCATTGACAACCTGAGGAAAGGAATAAATAGGGAGTGTATTCATTCCAGTGTAGGCAGCAAGATCCTATGACCACCAAACACAGAGCTACCTACACGGGGCTGAGTGTCCCTGGAGAAGCCCAGAGGAACAGCTCCAACTGAAGGCAGTGTTGAGATGATGGAGCTTTCTCTTGGAGAGACAAGAATCAGTAAGCTTTTCCATATGCTCAGGCTTCTGTGATCATGTTTCTGAAGAGGGATGCTACTAGGATTTTTTGGGAAAAAAATCTGTTCTGAAAGACTGTCCCAAGCATTGCAGGACACTTAGCATCCCTGGTTTTCTTGGCATCAAAAACCAGTAGCAATTCCCACTCACTGTGACCTTCTTGAATGCCCACATATTTCTAAATGCCTCCTACAGGGAATACTACTATCCCTGCTATCGTGTCATTCCTTATCACCACTGCCTCATGTCTCTCACAAAACCAATCCAGGATGTAACATTTTTATTCTTGTAGAAGAAATTCTTTAAGATTGTTCGGGACTCAACTGCACCTTTCTGGAGTTCTTTTGTTTTTGAGTCTCATTTTAACTATACTCAGCCCGTCCTATCCTGCTCTCTGATCCTCAGAAAGTCTAAGACTTGAGGATTGTGCCTTAACTGGATACTCACATGTTCTCTGGGCTCCAAGCAGATATCAGGAGGCTTGTCATCATCCAGCTTCCGGGTAGGGCGGATGAACGCAGGGGGCGTGAAACGATTAGTCCTGTCAAACTCCTCAGGCTCCACTCCACGCCCATCTCGGAGCCTCTCCCAGGCTGCACGGTTGACACTGCTCTCTTCTTGGAGCACTGGAGTGCTTGCCTCTGCTTCTTTCTCCTCCTGTACCTCCTGGACAGAGCCCTCTACGGTGCCACGGCGGGACCCTGGAAGCTCACCGGTGCGTCGGATGGAAGGCCTGTCCCGTAGCCCATCCTTGAAGGCAGACACAGCCAAGCTCACCTTCTGCACCTGCTCCACTGTCTGCCGCTTGGACATCAACACCCCCATGGCTCTGTGGACCAAAAAGCAGAGGGGCCCAGACTCAACCAATGGCCATGTTGGGCCAATCAGTTTCAACCATTCACCTAAATGGCAAGATTTTCTGGAGTTTAGTGGCATGGTGAGGTGGAGAGAACACTTGTTAAGGAGTCAAAAGACTCTGCTATTTTTAACTAGCTCTGTGAGTTTGTTTTTCTCATTTATAAAAATGGAAGCTATCTGCCCAGTGCACTTCACAGGGCTGTCATGAGGATAACATTACAAAATGAGCTTAAAAAGTGCTTAGTAGACTGGGAAGTATTCTACAAATGTGAAATTGTATATCTGTCTTTCTTGGTGTCCCAAAGCCAATCAGGTCTAGGGGTCCCACGCCTTTGTTGAGAAAGTTAGAAACTTCAGAGCCCAAGTCTTTCCTCTGCCCCATGAGACGACCCAAGGCTTAAAGCAAGACTGCAGCAATACATTTCAGACTTCTGACAAGAAACACTCCTCCAATAAGTGCTGTGCACAGTGCATCCAGGGATAATCCACATAAAATGCTCATTTTTTCAGTCACAGTGAATGATCTCCTATTTTTAGGGGACTCCTAATTAGATAGGAAACTGTACCACCCGATCCGTATGGTTAAGGTCACAAACAATCCTTTGCCCCCTCTAATTGGTAGCTATGCTTCTTTGTGGGTGTGTTTCTCTTTCATAGACAACCTGACCATTACAAGTGCTAAGGTGCTGCTCACATTTTTAAAACTTCACTAATGTTTTTTTTTAATTTAATGTTTATTTATTTTTGAAAGAGAGACAGAGCACGAGTGGGGGAGGGGCGGAAAGAAAAGGAGACACAGAATCTGAAGCAGGGTCCAGGCTCCAAGCTGTTAGGACAGAGCCCAATGCGGGGCTCGAACCCACAAACCACGAGATCTAAGCCCATCAGACACTTAGAACCTATTTGCACCGATCGGTTTGAACCGATTGAGCCACCCAGGCACCCCACTAGTGTTATTTTTTTTAATGAACTGTTCAATAAAACCTTTACAGATTAAGAAGTAACATTATCCCTGCTCTTCCTTTGCAGTACCAGGGTACAGCACTGTTAAGTGAGGGCATGACATGGCACATTGCAAAGCTGGTTTGCTATTTCCTAGCCTGAAAGGTCTTAGTGGAATTCAGCTGGGGAATGCTTCTTCTAAGTAAAGTGAAAAAGAGAGTCCATTTTAGCCTTTTTCTCAATCCGTTATAATCAAGGCTTATTGAACAGCACAATGTGCAAAGCACTAACTACTCATCATAAGACATAGAAGACAGGAGAACAGTCTCACCACTAAAGCTACTTAATATCAGAACTCAAAGAAGAGTGAGACAAAGTACTGGAAATGCCTAAAGGGAGGTTAAGACCACACTACTGGGAGTCAAAGTGGACCCTGAAGAACGGGTAGGAAGCTATTTTCAGTTTGTGTGGGTGAAGAGGTGGCAAAGGGTAGGAGGAAAGGTTAGGGCCAATTAGAAGGCTACTATAATAGTCCAGGCAAGATGTAGAGGATTTAAACTGAAATGATGACAGCAAGAATAATGCTGACGGAGTCTATTTGATACCCTGGAAACAAAATTAGAGAAATTGGTAACTGACTAGATAAAGGGTAAAGGGAGAGAGGGCAGTTTTACGTTCATTTATTTCCCAGCTTTATTGAGATATCATTGACATACAACACGATATAAATTTAAAGTGTACAACGTGATGATTTGATACTTATATATCGCAAAAATGTTTACAATAAGGCTAGTTAACACATCCTTTACCTCACATAATTACCATTTTGTCATTCTTATATTAAGAACATTATAGCTCTACTCTTGTAGCATCTTTCAAATATACAAAATAGTATTAACTATGCTCACCTTGCTGTACCTGAGATCCCCAGAACTTACTTTATAACTGAACATTTGTACCCTTTGACCAGTGTTTCCCCATTTCCCCCTATCCTCAGCCTTTGGCAACCATAATTGTACTCTGTTTCTATGAGTTCAATATTTTTAAAGTTTTATTTATTTTTGGGGGGGGCAGAGAGGGAAGGAGAGGGGCAGAGAGAGAGAGAGAGGGAGAGAGAGAGAATCTCAAGCAGCCTCTGTACTGTTAGCATGGAGCCTGATGTGGGGTTTGAACTCATGAACCTCAATATCATGACCTAAGCTGAAATCAAGAGTTGGATGCTTAGATGGCAAACAGACACATGAAAAGATGCTCAACATTGCTCATCATCAGGGAAATGCAAATCAAAACCACATTGGGATACCACCTCACACTGGTCAGAGTGGCTAAAATTAACAACTTGGGAAACAACAGATGTTGGCGAGGATGTAGAGAAAGGGGAACCCTCTTGACTGCTGGTGGGAATGCAAACTGGTGCAGCCACTCTGGAAAACAGTATAGAGGTTCCTCAAAAAATTAAAAATAGAATTACCCTAAGATCCAGCAATTGCACTACTAGGAATTTATCCAAAGGATATAGGAATGCTGATTCAAAGGGACACATGCACCTGAATGTTTATAGAGGCACTATCAACAATAGCCAAATTATGGAAAGAGCTCAAATATCCATCAACTGAATGGATAAAGAAGATGTGGTATATATATATATATATATATATATATATATATATATACACACACACACACACACAATGGAATACTACTTGGTGATGAAAAAGAATGAAATCTTTGCAACAACATGGATGGAACAAGAGGGTATTATGCTAAAGGAAATAAGTCTGTCAGAGAAAGACAGATATCATATGATTTCACTCATATGTGAAATTTGAGAAACACAATAGATGAACATAGGGGAATGGAAGGAAAAATAAGATACAAACAGAGAGGGAGGCAAACCGTAAGAGATTCTTAAATATAGAGAACTGAGGGTTGATGGGGGTGGGTGGTTGGGGGGACAGGGAAAATGGGGGATGAGCTTGAGGAGGGCACTTGTTGGGATGAGCACTGGGTGTTGTATGTAAGTGATTAGTCATGGAAAACTACTGAAGTAGACCATACTGTATGTTAGCTAAGTTGGCAAAAAAAAAAAAAAAAAAAAAAGAGTTGGATGCTTAACCAACTGTACTCAGGTGCCCTGAGTTCAAGGAATTCAGTGTTTTTAGATTCCCTGTATTTGAAATCATACAGTATTTTATTCAGCTTTTCTCTGACTGATTTACTAAGAGGGCAGGAGGGTTTGTTTGTTTTTCTGTTTTTGTTTTTTACTGACAGGGAAGTTTGAAATCAACTAACTAGTGGAATTTAAGAAACAAAATAACTTGTTCTAGTTCTGGATCTGCTGTGATCCAGGACACCTTCCTTTACTGCCTTGGGCTTTAGCTCTCTGTTAATGATCATGTTTGGATTATGTAGTCTTAAACATTTATAATGTTCATGTTCTTTTATCATATTCTTTTACAAATAACCCAAACAGGTATCTAGTCTGGGTGGGCCTAGGAGTAGAGAGGAAAATGTGTGTATGTTAGTGCTTTTGCTGAGGCTATGGATCCAGAGTATTCTTGAAGAGGCTGGGTCTACAGTCTCCAGACACTGCTCACATGCCTCAAGAGCACCAGCTGTGCTATGGATAGGTAGGAAGCAAGTCTCCCACTTAGAGCAAGAGGTACAGACACACCACACCAAGAGGGAGAATGTAAAACTGACACACAACCCTTTACTGCAGACCTTCTTCACGATCAATTATTTCCAAGGCTACAGGGTTTTCCTCAGAAAACTTTCATGGTATGTTTTTCAAAAGTTTTGACTGTGACCCATAGTAAGAAATATTGTTTATGATGTGACTCTGTAGACATATGGTTATAAACATGTATTCATAAATCTAGAACTGAACCTGTAGTTTTGTGAAACAATCCTACTTATACTACATGTGATGCCCCCTGATATTTTCTATCCTTTCTATCCTATTTCATTAAAACAATCCTGATAGTGACTCTCTCAAATGATTTCATGACTTCGCAATGAGTATGGACCTGCGATTTGAAAAATACAGCCTTTGAATAATTTTACATTTTTGATTAGAGAACCACATTTTTGTCTTTTGATTTAAAGATGGTTACTTCTAAAAGACAAGGACAACATTGTGGAATAGTAAGCTTTCCCCGTGACTGCTGTGGTACAAGAACAGAATTCTCAAGCTTGTTTTAAGAGTCTGTGGTTCTAGGGGGTGCCTGGCTAGCTCAGTTGGTGGAGTATGCAACTCTTGATCTCAGGGTTGTTTGAGCCCCACACTGGGTGTGGAGCCTATTTTAAAAAAAAGTCTGTGGTTCTAAAACTGATGGTTGCCAGAGGGAAGGTGGATGAGGAAATGGGCAAAATAGGTGATGGGGATTAAAGAGTGCACATGTCATGATGGGCACTGGGTGATGCATGGAATTGTTAAATCACTATATTGTTCACCTGAAACTAATATAATACTATGTTAAGTATACTAGAATTAAAATAAAATGATATAAAAGAGTCTGTGGTTCTAACAGAGATGGACAGCTACTAACATATCTTTGACTGAAGAAGACCCTACTGAGAGACTGATCCTCTTTGACTTGTGCATAAAGGTAAAAGAATATTTACCGGCTAATTTTTTTACAATTATAAAAAGGTGGAAATAATGTCAATAGGAGGATTATTTAAAAACCTGTGATATATTCATGCCATAAATAAAGAGAAAAAACTGATTTAATCCAATAGAACACAAAGATCGGAGCAATGATTCTCACTGGCTGGATCCTGGGGGCAGGTGGGGGATATATATCTGAACCCCAGGAGGAGAGAAGATAGAAGAAGTGAATAAATTATAATACATATTTATATCTGTAAAGCAATTATTAAAGTCATCACTTTTTTTTTTTTTTTTTGTAAAATAGACTACAAAACAGCAGAGCTTGACAGTGTCCTCTTGGTTCTTAGGGAGATACAAAAAGTACAATTGGGGGCAGCCTCCTTCCAGAAGTTGTATTATAAATTTTAGGGATTAGTTATAAGACATTTAGGTTTCTTAGCAAGAAAGTATAGGTTGAAACAAAGTTGAGAAATGCTTATTTGGAGACCTAAAATAACTATACGAAAGTCATTTTTTTAAGAATGATTCATTGGAGGAAAATCAATGGTATGCATTTGGTTCCCACTGGCTTTTTCAGATAATGCAGTAAGAGTTCTCAGCAAAGGCCAGCCAATGAAGAGGGCTGCTCTATAAGTGAACTGACTCATTAATAGTGTATCAGCAAATTAACCACAGGCATCTCCCAACACATTGTAGTCCTGCTACAACCCATTATTCTCTGTAAGGATAACAAGAATCACTATTAAGCTATCTCAACTGTTAATGATGTCACTGTAGTGGTTTGGGGAGTTTATCTTTAAAGGAACTTCAATGAAGACTGAAGATGACATCCACCAGTAAAACAAACATAAAAACAAATTAAAAACCACTTTCCATCCCTGACCACAGGATCCTGGAGTACTTCTATTGCTTTTACCTGAGATGGTTCAGTTTTCTAGGCCACTTTATGTCCATAAGGGCGGAAAATGTAGAGCAGAACCATTAAAAAGAAACCGCCAAAATCCAAACAAGGCCCAAAGTCATTTTGAATAAACATGACTTTGATTTTAAGAGTAAACTGTGAGGACACAATAGAAGTAGGCTTCAAAGAGTGAGGTTTAAACCCTTAATGCGTAACAGAGAGGACCAAACCTGTATACAAAAGACACCTTGATTAAAAGCAAGTGTGTTGAAATATCCATGATGTGCACCTGGGTGTTTGAGAAATTAACAAAATCAGCTCTAATTTCTAGAGAAACAAGTGGTAGTGATTAGTGATGGGTAAAAACAAATGCCTGCTGAGAAAAACCTGGCCCTTCCTGTGCTGGAAGAAGTCCTAGGAAGAAGAGTGAGTTAAAAGGAAATCAAGTTGTAAAGATTCCACAAATGGTAACTAATGATTACTTCTTTGGCTGATGGGTGGAATTGGGTTTTCCACCTCCCTAACAGAGATGAAAGAAGAATAAAAAGACTGTCTCAAGAATGATGTTACTGCCAGAGAATTTGTGGTATCTAAGGAAGGCTTGGAAAATAACCTCAGACGGCAGGAGCAGGGGGGTGGTGAATAACAGGGACAAGAAGGTAGAATAGAGCTGTTTGGCTATATGATCTGGAGGAAATGAAAACAGATGACAAAACCAAAATCCTTCTTTGGGTAAGAGAAGTTGGTCTAGATGTATTTGTCAGGCAGTAAGACATATGTGGGCAGCTTGGTGTGTGTACGAGACACACCCATTCTCTGCAGAGCACATGCTTAGAACACAGTGATAATATTTACAAGGGCAAAGTAGTGAGAGTAAGAGGAGGAAGGGTTGCTTCATAGAAGGAGCTGGTGGAGAAGTAAGGAAGGGGAAGGCAGCTAGGGAACCACTTCCCAAGCTCTCTATAAAGATTTGTACCTATGAGAAGACTGGGAAATAGCCCTCCTAATAATAGGCAGGAGTCTCCTCACTTGGCATGCTAAATGTAAGGTACATTTACTGTACTTGCTTTCATCGGATTCTTTTTTTATTTTTATGAAAAATTTTTTAATGTTTATTATTTTTGAGAGAGGGAAAGAGAGAGCGCACGCATGCAGGGGAGGGGCAGAGAGAGAGGGAGACACAGAATTGGAAGCAGGCTCCAGGATCTGAGCTGTCAGCACAAAGCCCCGATGCAGGGCTCGAACTCACAGACCATGAGATCATGACCTGAGCTGAAGTCGCCCGCTTAACCCACTGAGCCACCCAGGGGCCCCTGATTCTTTTTTTAAAATTAATTTTGTATCCTGTGACTTTACTGAATTCATTTATCAGTTATAGTAGTTTTTTGGTGGAATCTTCAGGGTTTTCTATATATAATATCATGTCATGTGCAAATAGTGAAAGTTTTACTTCTTTACCAATCTGGATGCTTTTTATTTCTTTCATCTGATTCTTGATATAGGGCTGGCAACTGTTTGAAAAAAGCTCAAAAGCATCTAAAAGTGATTGCTTAGAGGTTATGAGGGCTTTCCTAGGTTGCAACAAGGCAAAGAAAACCTCTGAGTGGAGGGACAAAGGAAAATAACCAGAAAGTGGGTTGAACAGGTGGAAAAAGGAATTTCAGGTTTCCAGTGATATCAAAAGAGAAAACAATTTATATGGTTCCCATGGTCTTCCACAGAGCATGGGTTCTATAAATCTTTGTTAAATAAATGTTGCAGAGATGACTGAACAACATAAGAAGTTTGTTTGAGATCATGGTGTCAGTACCCTTTCTCTTCCTCAACATTGTCCAGAGAGACAACTAAATCTTCAGAACTCAGTTCTAAAAACTACAGAGTCATCCGCTCATCTCATCATATCTACTCTGCTTCTCCAGAGGTGGACCCTGAATGGTGGTGGTTCAGGGGTAGCAGGGATGAGAACAAGTAACCATATAGTAGTTATGGGTAATTTCTCTGACCACAGGGGAGAGCTATAGAATTTTGGAATTTAGCCAGTTTGTATAACCACAGTAAGAAAAGAGAGAATATTATCAAGATCAATGGTCTCCTGCATTTATGGTGTGTCCTGTGGCACTGTGGCCTGGCCCACAGGGCTGTTGCCCTAAGGGCACAAGTAGGAAGCTTGAAAATGTATATCTTCCCCACTGGATTTGGGCTGGAGAAATTTAGCATGTGCAGCATCTGCACATGAGAGTGAAAAATTTCAAGGTGGTTGACAGTTGGTTCCAGGAAGCATGTGCCCAAAAGATTGAGAGCCTCAGGGAAAGTCACATACTTAACATAGAAGGTAATTAGCCACAAGGGTATGGAAAATCAGCAGAACCAGGGTCTAAAAAATGCAAAATGCATAGCACAGACTCTAAGCTCACTGCGGACATCAACATCAATCTCAAGACTTTAAACAAAAGCCATCAAAGAGTTTTGCTTTAGGAATGCAGTGTCTCATGACAGTGCTCTGGGAGCCTGTTCATAATCAACCATTCCTGTTGACTAGCTGTAATTTACAGATTACTTTTAGTTTTCATATCTGCAGACTCTGAAAGGGTATACCTGGTACCTCCCTCTCTTCTTTCATTCTATTTATCCAGCACAGCAGCACTGGCTTCAGTCAGTCCAGAGGGACATAGTCAGCCTCAACTGCACAGGGCTCCTTTGGGGTTTCCGAGCAGCAGAAGGCCTAAAGAGTGAATAAAAACTGTCTTCCTGAACTCTGCTCAAGAGAGTGATACATGAAGGAGGTCCTGTTTTTAATATTTACTAAAAGCCATCAAAGCTCTAATATACATGAGAACACAATTATGGCATGATCCTTAGCCTCTGGGGGCTTGGGATGAGTCTTCATGAAAAGCCACAGTGCTGGCTTCCCACAGAAGCAGAGCAACAGTTAAGAAATAGCACATCATTAGTGACTGGCTGGTGTGACTGCACTTAGCAAGCAGAGCTTTTCAGCAAGATGGAGAAGCACTCCTGTTCTCTGCTGTAGGCCCCTGAAGCACAGATTCAACCCCATTTAATAAACTTATTACACCTTAATTATATTTACTTGTTTATCGATTCTACAAATATTTGCTGAGTGCAGCCTAGTATGTGTCAGGCACAAATCAGGCACTTAATAACTGTTGGTAGAATGAACAAACGGAATCTCACTCAGCCTGTGAGAATGCAGTGTATATGTGTGTGTAGGGGGCATGAGTGTAGGATTTAAAAAAAAGGTGTTGCTTGAGCTAAATTTTGAAATATGAGTGGGAGTTACCCGAGTGGCTAAGGAAAAAAAAAAAAAGAATTCCAGGAAGAGGTAAAAGCACATGCCAAGGCATGGATTGCTATATGGGGACTCCATCATAGCTCAGGAGGTATGAAGCCAGCTGGTTGCTGGATAGAAATAGGCAAGCAAAACTGCCTTCACATATGAATCAGCCCCACAAAACTTGTTTGAGACAGTATGCTTAAAATATTTGTTTAGAAGGGAATATGTATTTGGATTTCAGGAGGCAAAAAACCCAGATAATTTAATTTTCTGAGGTCAGGTGGTAGGATAGCCCTGATAAGTTACAGAACTGACCAGTGAGCATGTTGCTTGGCTTTTGGACCCATCAGGAAACTCTTCTCCATAGCCTAAGAGCTGGTAGGTGGTGACTGTAGTGAATCACTGGCGCTTTCCCTCTGGGAGACCCATAAATTTGATTAGGAGACTCCAAAAAGGAAAAAAAAAAAAAAACAGGAAAAAGAGAAAGTGAGCCAGGCACCCCACACACTGTTGCTTTAGTAAGAAGACCCCAGGAAGATGAAACATTCCTCAAAAACAAATAGAATCATGTATGTAAAAGGGCTCTAACTATAACAAGTTATCCAAATATAAGGTATTGTCATTATCATAAGAAGCTAAGAGTGTGGGCAGTTCACTCAAAGCGTATGGGCAAAAGTAATTTGGGGAGGGTAAGGTCAGGGAGGTTAACAGTGTAGCTGCCAGAGGAGGCACATAACCTATAGGTACTCTGTAAAGCTATAATTTCCCCTTACTTTTCTTACTCTATAGTAAATGATTAGAGACATGCAGACTGATTCTATGTAACTCCTCAAGGGCAAGCAACTGTCATACATATCTAGCATAGTGCCTGGCAAGTAGGTTGCACTTAGTAAATATATATGAATCTCTGAGGGAATTGGAGAGGGATGTTATAATGGAAAAAGTAATCATGTCTCCATCTATAAACTGACGGTCTTGGTTTCTTGGTCCAAAGCTGGTAAGCAATTCCTGTCAGAACTTGGTCATTAAGACTCAGGGTGGAATGGATAATGATATTCCCATCAGGAATGAATAAATCAATCTGGGAAATGAAGACAGCAGAAACCAAGAGCATTGTTGGAGAAAAGCAGGTGGGACTAGAAGATAAAGATTCTGTAACTAAAGACAAATGAAATTATTTGCATAAATATGATCCACTTAGGAACAGGTGTACTGGAAAAAATAGAGGGAGTATGGGAAATGGGCTGAGGAAAGTCCTATTCATGTTTGAGGAAAAGGAAGCACTGTCAAAAATATGGCAAATGTAGGAAGAAGAAAACTAAGAACATGATCAGAGAAGATGTGGAAGATTAAAGGCTAAGAATATGATCAGAGATGTGGAAGATTAAAGTCCATAAGTAAAACCCAGGTATATCAGTACATGCACGTGAAGTTCTCTCCCATTTTATTTCCCTTTGGAGAGAGCTTTTTTTTTTTTTTAATGAGTAGATTAAGGCCACCAGGTGACATCCTTCACATCCATTCTGGAATGATTTTACTCATGTTGTGTTTAGCAGAGAGTTAGTACTCTTAGGATTTTTGTAATCTTTATGTTTACCCAATGCTGGACATCAGGGAGATGATATTCAAAGTGCAATATTTGGGGAGCACCTGAAGCCACCTAGCAATTTTTCCAGGGACATGAGAGGGTGTGATACCAAGAAGAATGTAAGGAAAAAAAACCCAATGACATATTCTGAATTGGAGCAAAGGTCATATTTCCAGGCTTGCTCCTTCCTCTTCTTCTTCTTTTTTTTTTTAAGTTTATTTATTTTAAAAGAGAATGTGGGGAGGGCAGAGAGAGGAAAGAGAATCCCAAGCACCATCAGTGCAGAGCCCAATGAGGGCCTTGAACTCATGAACAATGAGGTCATGACCTGGGCCGAAATCAAGAGTCAGATGCTTAACTGAATGAGCCACCCAGGCGCCCCTCCTTTTGATTTTCTTAAAAAAAAAAAAATGGGGCATCTGGGTGGGTCAGTCAGTTGAGTGTCTGACTTCACCTCAGGTCCTGATCTCACAGTTTATGAGTTCAAGCCCCATATCGGGCTCACTGCTGTCAGCTCTGAGCTGGCTTTGGATCCTCTGTCCCCCTCTCTCTGCCCCTCCCCAGCTTGCACTCTCCCCAAAATAAATAAATATTAAAAATACACACACACACACACACACACACAACCCTATTTATTTTGGTGTTTTAAGCTGATGAGAGGGGTGTAAACTGAAAGGGGGATTTTAAACACTTTGTAATGGAGAAGTGATGAACCAATGTAAACCTTTGTCAGAATTTACTCCATTGAGGGAGCTGTGCCTGAGGTGCCACACCCATGCATCAGGCAACCACTGAGTTTAAAAAGAAAAGCTAACAATTGGAAAATCAGCTTGTTTTGTTTTCTCACAAGCCTGATCTTTCCTAAGTAACCCCAGGAGCCGAAGACAGCCACTTCTATTAAGGGAGGATGTCACTAGGTTTGGCTATGTGGAAGAAGGATAATAGGGGAACAGGAAAACTCTTTCAGAATGGTTCTCTGATGAATACATTGCTTACTTCCCTCACTATCCCATTTTTGGACAAGAAACCAGACTCTATCCTTGGTCCCAAATTTGCACCCTTGGGATTCAGGTGGAATGAAAGCACTAACACAGCCAAAGGGGTGAGATGAGGGTGCATCACTGTGTTAGGTACAGACCCTTTATCCTCCCCAGAAAATGGACTCCCAATAAACCTTCCTTGGCTCTGCACCTTTTCTGCCCTCCTCATCATCATGCAGAAGCACTTTGGGGAAAAAAGTGTCCTGCATGTTATCTGTGGACCAAAGTCTGTTGGTGCATGTAGTCAGAGGGCCACAAAGCCACTATGAATCATGTTTCCTAAAAGTGACCCTGTCTCTCCCACCTCTCCCCCAAGGATTCTGCAAGCTGGGAGGGTAGTCTTAGAACACCATCCTCTGAAGCATTCCTCTTGTTCCCCAGCCAAATCCTATCAAAGACCACACCCAGAGGCTTCTTCCCAGCCTCAATTAAGTCCAGAGACAACCAGAGGCCTCCTTACAGTGGGGTTGCCAGTAAAGGAAGCCACACCCTGAAATCTGGGGAAATCAGTTCCTGCAGCAGTCTCATCCCCAATTAAACACTCCTCATTCACTTATTTAGGCATCACATTTACCGACCATGTACTATTGCATATATATTGCATATACTATTGCATATATATATTTTTTTTACTATTGCATATACCATATACTACGCCTGGTATCTTAATGCAACTTAACAAATATACATTCTTGCTTCTGCCTCTCCTTGACACTTTTTCCCAAATAAATTTCGAAAACCGATCTCGGGATTCCAAGCTTTGTGACCTTGGGCAAATTGCTAAACCTCTCTGAGTCTAAAGTGCCTAACGTTGAAAAGGGGATAATTGCATAATGCTGTTGTAAGGATTACATGAGATGTTAAACACCTCTGGCATTGTACTTGGTATATGGGTGCTCAATAATCCTACATATCTTTTCTTCCTTCCTTCAAAGGACTTTCTCTTCCAGGACCTGCCAGCATCAATTATTCCACCTGTCTTACTGCTTGCTTATGGATAGTCAAGCCCAGGGCCCCAAGTCTCCTATCTTAGCTTCAGAGGGCTCACTTGTCCTCCCTTCCCTTATGTCCTTTGCTCTAATAGAAGTTCCTGCCTCCACAAATATCCAGCTTCGAGACAACCTGGGCTACCACGGAAAATACATTTTCTAATGGGGTCGGGGAAGGAATGGACAAAGGCAGCAGCCCCACAGGGCCCCAGCCTCTCGATCACCTTGGAGGGGCACAATTTAGGGCACACCGAGCCCTAAAAAGGTCAAGGCTAAAGTCCTTTGGGCATATGGGAAGTTACTCCTGGCCTAGATCCCGCAGCAGGATCCTCTCCTTCCAGTCAGAGGTTCATTCCAGGCAGTTCCAGGGCACAGTCTAAGGTATTCCTTTATACAGCGGTCCTCTGTGGGGTCCATCCCCACCGCGCAGGCTCCTGAGGCTCCCTTGTGTTCTCAAACGGTCTTCCACTGAGACACCACCAGAGACCACCCTTGGCCTCCGGTAGTTATACAGAAGGTCTCTGTGGGTAGGCAGTGCCTCCACGCTGTGCCTCCCCATGGCAGCAAATGCAGAGACAGCCCTGGGAGTCTCCGTTCACACAGGGGTCCTCCATGGGGGCGGCTCCCTGCACGCCTCCGGAACTTTCCCAAGGGGCAGAGGCAGGGACACTCGGGGGGTTATCTACTTACACAGGGACTCCCTTAGGGGCGGCTCCCACACAACACCTCAGAGTCCCCGGAGGGTTGTCCGCGGCCCGCAGACCCGTCCCGTAGGGTGCCTGCCGTGTTCCCGCCGCCCCCGCCCCCGCTTACCGGGACCGTCACGGTGCGGGACGCGGGTCCGGGGTCGGCGGACTCTACACCGCGGACCCCGCGCCGCCCATGGCCACTCGGGAGCCGGCGTGCTGGGGCCGAGCGCCGGGAGCAGGCGGCGCAGGCGGAGCAGCAGGCTGAGGCGGCGGCGGCGGCGGCGGCGGCGGCGCGCGCTCCCCAGCACACCCACCCTCCCTGTCTCCCGCCCCGTGCGGCTGCGGCGCGTGCGCCCGCGCCAGAAGACCTCCGCGGGCCGGTGGGCGCGCGTCGCGCTCCGCCCTCCCGCGCCTCGAGGCACGGCCCTCGCAGCTTAGTTTGGCGACCTCGCGCAGGAATGAGGCGCTGAGGGACCGCAGGAAGGCGGCGCCCGGCTCCGACGACCTGTGGGTCCGGGTGCCAGTGGGCGCCCCCGACCAGCTCCCCGCTCTGCGGCGCCGGGTCTTCGGCAGCCGGGCAGCCAACGGCAAGGTCAGTGCCGGCCCGAGGAGGCGTCTCGGAAGGGGGCTCCGCGGCGGCTCGTGGCTCCTGCCCGCCCGCCGAGGCGAAGCGTCCTGCAGCCCGCACCTGCCTGGGGAGGTGAGAATGACTCATCCAAGCGGCCTCGGCCGGGGCCCTCTCCTCTCTCGCCAAGCCCAGCTGCCCAGTCAGGCGTCCGGGGGGACGACCCGCGCGTTAGGGCACTCACCTTCGCAGTACCCCACTGCGGAGTGTCTCAATGAGCCTTCACAAAGCGCCCTGCTGCCCCCACTCTTCCTGCGCGCTGCTTTCAGAGGTTATTGGTCTTCCATCTCCAGCAGCAGGCAGTACTGTAATGTAACCCACTTTTTGCTGCAGAAGCCTCATCCCTCAGACTATCAGAATAGCCAGCTTGTCAGGAGGCCAGAAGTCCTGAGAGCTATAACACGCATTACACCAAACAAACTGTATACTCTGAAGAGGGCAAGAAAAAGATCAAGTCATAAAGCACTTAGCAACAAATTATAAAGAAATAATTGAAGTTATGCAAATGATATGCCAAACACCTTCTGTAATTTCATTTACATTTTTAAAAATATACTTTATTGTCAAATTGGCTTCCATACAACACCCAGTGCTCATCCCAACATCATTTACATTTTTAACATACCTTCATTTTCTTGTGCATTCAAATACTATCTCAAATACAATTCACATTTTCTGAGCATCTAGTATTTGTCCTACACTGTACTAGGTGCTATAGGGGATTTAAAAAAAGAGGGGGGGAACTCGTTTTGTCCTTAAGATCATGGCACTTACCAAAAGGGAATATAAGGTCGATATAGTACAATATATTGCTGTCACTTTTAAACAAAGTGCCAGATGCTATTCTAAAAACTTTATATTAAGTCATTAATTTTTATTCCATTCCTTTGAGGGACTGTACGTTGTTTCTGCATTTTGCTGGTGATGAGAATAAGGCACAGAGAAATTAAACAATTTGCCTAAGGTCACATAGCTAATATATAGTGGAGATGAGACTGAAGTCTCTAAATTCTGACTTCAGACCCCAAGTTTCTAACTATTTTACTGTACTGCCAATGAGAAGGGAAAGGATACTAATCATTAATGTATGGAATTCTAAAATTAGTACTTATTTCTGGGGAACCAGTATTCTTTTTTGCTTGTGAAAGTAACACAAAAGAACAAACAGGTTTCCATATCGTCTGGAAGCCCCAAACCTTCTTTACAATTACATCATACTAACAGTTTCACATATATGGTTGTCTGAACTGTTTTCAGTAACTTTTATTTCCAGGCTGTTTGACAGGCTTATATGGAAGAAGAGGCTGTAATAATATCACCATAGAAATGTCTGGTGGTTAATTCCTTCATTCAAAAAAATGTATTTTGTGCTCCTACAGTATGTCGGGCATTGAGCTGAGAACCGGAAGGGGTGCAAATAAGATTAAGACACAGTACGTTCCTTCAAGAAGTTGTAATCTCACAGAGGAAGCAAGCATTGACAGAAAACCATAATATAAAACAGAATGAGTTGTGCTCAGTAGAGGAATGAAATGCAATGGGAGTTCCAAGGAAGAGGGAGACCGATTACTTCATGAAGGGAGGAGCTTGGGTTAGGGAAAACACATGATTGTCATTTTTTTTTTTAAAGTTTTTATCTATTTTGAAAGAGAGAAAGAGCATGTGAGTGGGGGAGGGGCAGACAGCAAGGGAGAGAGGGAATCCTAAGCAGGCTCCATGTTGTTAGTGCAGAGCCCAACGCGGGACTCAGTCTCACAAACTGAGATCATGACCTGAACCGGTATCAAGAGTCGGTCACTTAACCACCCAACTGAGCCACCCAGGTACCCCACACGATTGTCATTTAATTTATTGTTGATATTTAAGTATTACAAACAGGATAAAAATTTATCAAATTCCTTTATTTCTTCTTTTAAATGTTTATTTATTTGAGAGAGCACAAGCTGGGGAGGGGCAGAGAGAGAGAGGGAGGGAGACACAGAATCTGAAACAGGCTCCAGGCTCTGAGCTGTCAGCGCAGAGCCTGATGCGTGGCTCAAACCCTTGAACTGTGAGATCATGACCTCAGCCAGTCAGACGCTCAAGCCACTGAGCTACGCAGGCACTCCTAAATTCCTTTATTTTTAAAAAATTACATGCAGGGTTCTCATTTTCAGAAAAGAGCTTTTTACTATAAGGATTGTTTTGAGTATGGAGAGGTTGGTCAGTGCAAACTTTTTATTTTTTAAGTTTATTTTGAGAGAGAATGAGAGCACAATCAGGGAAGGATCAGAGAGAGAGAGAGAGAGAGAGAGAGAGAGAGAGTTCTAAGCAGGCTCTGTACTTCCAGTGCGCAGCCCAATGAGGGCCTTGAACTCACTAACCATGAGATCATGATCTGAACCGAAACCAAAAGTCCACCACTTAACCTACTGAGCCACCCAGGCACCCCCAGTCAGTGCAAACTTTTTGAAGATGGTTTGCCTTATCTCCTTTAGTGAGGGGGCCAGAATAGAATTATGATGCACAATATAAATTTCAAGGTCAATGGAATAGCAAAAGAAGCAGCAAGTGGTTTGCATTTCCCTGACAATTAGTGATTTTAAAACATCTTTTCATATGTTTGTCAGCCATCTGTATGTCTTCCTTGGAAAAATGTCCGTTCAGGTCCTCTGCCCATTTTTAAGTGGGCTCCACACCCAACATAGGGCTTGAACTCACGACCTGAGATCAAGAGTTGCATGCTCTACTGACTGAGCCAGCCAGGCACAGCACTCTAGCCATTTTTAGTTGGATTACTTGTTTGTTTGTCTTTGGTGTTGATTGTATAAGTTCTTTATATATTTTGGATATTAACCCCTTTAGATATATCATTTGCAAATATCTTCTCCTATTCAGTAGGTTGTCTTTTTATTTTGTTGATGGATCCCTTTCTGTGAAAAAACTTTTATTTTGGTATAGTCCCAATAGTTTATTTTTGCCTTTATTTCCCTTGCCTGAGAAGACTTATCCATAAGTATGTTGCTAAGACCGATGTCCCAGAGATTACTCCCTATGTTTTATTTTAGGACTTTTATGGTTTCAGGTCTTACATTTAGGTCTTTAGTACATTTTGCATTTGGTTTTGTGTATGGTGCAAGAAAGTGGTCCAGTTTCATTCTTTGAAATAGCACCTCAGACTGGTTAAAATGACTAGTATTCATTAAAAAAATTTTTTTTAATATGAAATTTATTGTCAAATTGGTTTAAAATGACTAGTATTCAAAAGACAAGAAACAACAAGTGTTGGCAAGGGTGTAGAGAAAAGAGAACCCTGAATAAATTGTTAGTGGGAATGTGTGTTGGTGTAACCACTGTGGAAAACAGCATGGAGCCTCCTCAAAAAATTAAAAATAGAAATACCACATGATTCAGTAATTCCACTACTAGATATTTACCCAAAGAAAGCAAAAACATTAATTTGAAAAGATATATGCACACCTATGTTTATTGCAGCATTATTTATAATAGCCAAGATATGAAAGCAATCCAAGTGCCCATTGGTAGATGAATGGATAAAGAAGATGTAGTGTGTGTATACACACACACACATGCACACATATATGCACACACTACAGTATTACTCAGCCATAGAAAAGAATGTAATCTTGTCATTTGTGACAGCATGGATATACCTAGAGGGTATTATGCTAAGTGAAATAAGTCAGAGAAAGACAAATACCATATGATTTCACTTATATGTGGAATCTAAAAAACCAAATAAGTGAATAAACAACAAACAAATAACAGACTTGTAAATGAAGCGAACAAACTGGTGGTTACCAGAGGGGTAGGTGGGTGGGCAGATGGTAAAATAGGTGAAGAGGATTAAGAGGTACACACTTCCAGTAATAAAATAAATCATGGAGATTAAAATTACAGCATGGAGAATATAGTCAGTAATATTGTGATAACATTATATGGTGACAGATGGTGACTACACTTACTGTGGTGAGCATTGAATAATGTATACAATTGTCAAATGACTATATTGTACACCTGAAGGTAATACAGCATTGTATGTCAACAGTACTTCAGTAATAAGTATATATTTTTAAAAAAGAAAAAGCAGGGTGGAAGTGAACAATGTAAGTCTGGGGGCAGCCAGGACTCTGACTAGACAGAGTCAAAGTTTGCTGGAGAGTGGCCTGTAACACAGAACTGCTCTTGCAAGATAGAGATTGTGTTTTCAGCTGTTTTTTACTTCATCTTTTACTTATGACAAACATATGCCACAAATATTCTGGGATGGTCTGTGTTTAGAAATTAGATGCCATTATGCCCATAAATTCCTGTCAGTAAGATTGACAAATAATGGTCAGCATATCCATGTTAGTGTCTGGAGAGTAGAAAACATTGTCTATTCAACAAATGTTTAATAAGGAGTTTGAAAAGGCAGAGAAAGGCTATTTGATAAAGAACTCTAAATACTTAGATGTTTTAATAGGGTAGGTGATAGGGAGCCCATTCAAGTTTTTGAGCGGGTAGATAGTTGTATGTTGAAGTCTACCGTAAACACTTAGAAGTGTTATCTTTTAGATAAAGGACTGAATGAAAGTGCATATGATTTTCTGTCTGTTCAAACAAAATTTTAAAATATAAATATGAGAATGAGTGTATTTTCTCTTAGGCCTTAGACAACTCCCTGTTGGGATATTGAGGAGACTATAGGGGGTGGGGAGTAATCAGAATGCCACTGAATCCTGTTTTGTCCTTTTCATATTCTGGTGGGTGACCTCCAGTGGAAGATAATCAGTGCACCCTTTTTGCTTACAATACACATCTGTTAGGGGCAACTACCTAGCACACAGTTCCCCTTTGCTGTGAGTGCCTGTAGTACACAAAGATAAGATCCCAGTCACCTTTTCAGACTTAGGCACCTCATCACCTTGCTGCTGCCAATTGATCCAGAAGTAGACACCCAACTTAAATTTGGTGCTGTTATAGTCTATCCTAGGAATTTGAAACTCAGAACCAAGCAACACATGGTAATTCTATGTTTAACTTTTTGAGGAACTGTCAAACTGTTTTCCACAACGGCTGAACCATTTTACATTCCCACTGGAATTGTATGAGAATTCCCTTTTTTTCTATACCCTTAACAACACCTATTATTTTTCTATCTTTTTTTTCTTGTTATAGACATTGTAGTGGATATAAGTGGTGCCTCATGGTGGTTTTGATCTCCCTCATGACAAATAGTGCTGAGCATCTTTCCATGTGCTTGTTGGCTATTCTTATGTTGTCTTTAGAGAAATGCCTGTTTAAGTCATTTGCCCAGTTTTTGTTTGCTTTTTGTTGTTGATGAGTTCTAAGAACCCTTTATGTATTCTGGATACTAGATTGTTATCATACATTTGATTTGTAAATATTTCTCTCAATCTGTAGATTGGTTTTTTTTTTAATTTTTTAATGTTTATTTTTGAGAGAGAGAGAGAGAGAGAGAGAGAGCAGAGGAGGGGCAGAGAAAGAGGGAGACGCAGAATCCAAAGCAGGTTCCAGGCTCTGAGCTGTCAGCACAGAACCCTACATGGGGCCCCAACTCACGAACTGTGAGATCATGCCCTGAGCTGAAGTTGGTCGCTTAACTGACTGAGCCACCCAGGCGTGCCTCATTCTGTAGATTGTGAATATACTGTAAATCACTGAATTGTTCTCTTAAAATGTTTAAATTCATGTTATGTGAATTTCCTCTCAATTAAACAAAACAAAAACAAAAAACAAAGCAAAAGAACCATGCAGCACAGCGCTTGGGAATTGCTGTTGCAGCACCACTGTTGCTGCTGTGGCCCCAGGGCTATGTTGGTCAGTCGCTGCTCTTCCTGCATGTTGGTTCTTCTCTTTCCATTTCTTTTCCTCATGCTTCCAGTCAGTTGAGGGACAGTTTAGCTATTTCCAGTTTTTGATGACTACGAATAAAGTCACTATAAACATTTACATACAGGTTTTTCTGTGGTAAGTTTTCATTTCATCTGCGTAAATACCTAGGTGTATGATTGCTGGGTGTTATGGTAAGTGTATGTTTAACTTGATAAGGAACTTACAAAGTGTTTTCCAAAATGGGTATATCTTTTTGCATTCCCATCAGCAATGTATGAGTGTTACAGTTGTTCTACATCCTCTCCAGTACTTGGTATTGTCAGTTTTTTGTTTTGTTTTTGGCCATTATAATAAGTTTGTATCTGTATCTCATTGACTAGTGATGCTGAGCTTTTTTTTCTATGCTTATTTGCCATCCATTTAACATTTTTGATGAGGTGTCTGCTTAAGTCTTTTGCCTGTCTTAAAAATTGGGTTGTCTTCTTATGTTTGAGTTTCAAGAGTTCTTTATATATTTTGGATACAAGTTCTTTTTTAGTTAATGATTTACAAAAATTTTCTCCCAACTGATAGCTCATCCTTTCATTTTCTCAACAGTGTCTTTTGCAGAGCAGAATTTTTAATTTGATAAAATCCAATTTATCAATTTTATCTTTTATAGGTATACTCTTGGTGCCATATCTCAGAACTTTTTGCCTAACCCAAGATCACAAAAGAGTTTGTCCTGTGTTTTACAGGAAAGAAGGAAAAGAAGTTTATAGTTTTATGATTACATTTAGGTCTGTCATCCATTTTGAATTAATTTTTGTATAAGGTATGTGGAATGGATTGACATTCATTCATTTATATATGGATGTCTAACTGTTCTGGCACCCTGTATAGAAAAGGCTTTCTTCTTTGAATTACCTTTTCACCTTTGTCAGAACTCAATTGGCCATTTTTGTGTGGGCCAATTTCTGGACTCTTTATTCTGCTTTATTTTTTATTTAAAAAAAATTTTTAGGGGTGCCTGAGTGGCTCAGTCAGTTAAGCGTCCAACTTCAGCTCAGGTCATGATCTCGTGGTCTGTGAATTCAAGCCCTGCATCAGGATCTGTGCTGACAGCTCAGAGCCTGGAGCCTGCTTCAGATTCTGTGTCTCCCTCTCTCTCTTCTCCTCCCCTGCTCATGCTCTGTATCTCTCTCAAAAATAAATAAACACTTAAAAAATTATTAAAAAAGTTAAAAAAAATTTTTTAAGTGTTTATTTATTTTTGAGAGAGACAGAGCGTGAATAGGGGAGAGGCAGAGACAGAGAGGGAGACGCAGAATCTGAAATAGGCTCCAGGCTCTGAGCTGCCAGCACAGAGCCCAACATGGGGCTTGAACTTGGGAATCGGGAACAGTGAGAGCATGACCTGAGCTGAAGTTAGATGCTTAACTGACTGAGCCACCCAGGTGCCCCTCTATTCTCCTTTATTGATCTATGTCTTCATCCTTTTGTCTTTAGCACGTTGTCATCTTTATTAGTATAACTTTATAGTAAGTCTTAAAAGTCAGGTAGTGTGAGTCCCCAACTTTATTCTTTTTCAAAATGGGTTTGGATATTCTAGTTCCTTTGCCTTTCTGTATACATTTTAGAGTCAGGTTATTGATTTGTACAAAAAAAATACTGTTGGAATTTTAAATGTAATTGTGTTAAATCTTTAGATCAGTTTGGGGAAAATTGTGAACATTAACTCTTACAAACCTATTAACATGGTATATCTCTTAATTTATTTAGGTTTCCTCTGATTTCTTTTATTGGTGTTTTGTGTTTTCAATATATAGATTCTGCACATATTTGTTATACTTACATATTTCATATTTCTTGTGCAGTTTTCAGAATTTTAATTTTTGATTACTCATTGCTAGCTTAGGGACATACAATTCGTTTTTATTGTTTCTGTATCCTCTGACCTTGATAAACTCATGTGTTCTAGGGACTTTTTTTTAATGTTTTTATTTATTTTTGAGAGAGAGACAGAGTACCAGAAGGGGAATGGCAGAGAGAGAGACACACACACAGAATCTATAGCAGGCTCCAGGCTCTGAGCTGTCAGCACAGAGCCTGATGCGGGGCTCAAACCCATGAACTGTGAGTTCATGACCTGAGCCAAAGTCAGATGCTTAACTGACTGAGCCACCCAGGCGCCCTTCTAGGATTTTTTTTGTAGATTCCTTGAGGTTTTTCATGTAGACAATCTATTATCTGTGGATAGAAACAGTTTTATTTGTTACTTTCCAATCTGTATGCTTTTAATTTTTTTTCTTTTATTATTGTACTGGCTAGGATTTCAGGATGATATTGAATAAGGGTGGTAAACTCAGACATCCAATCTTACAGGAAAAGTATTCATGTTTTCAACATTAAGTTATGTTAGCTGTAGGTTTTTTAATTTTTTTTTTAATTTTTTTCAACGTTTTTTATTTATTTTTGGGACAGAGAGAGACAGAGCATGAACAGGGGAGGGGCAGAGAGAGAGGGAGACACAGAATCGGAAACAGGCTCCAGGCTCGGAGCCATCAGCCCAGAGCCTGACGCGGGGCTCGAACTCACGGACCGCGAGATCGTGACCTGGCTGAAGTCGGACGCTTAACCGACTGCGCCACCCAGGCGCCCCTAGCTGTAGGTTTTTTTTAAATAAAAGTTCTCTCTCAGTTTCAGGGAGGCCACAGGGGCTGAGGATGGCCTCCAACAATAGCCAGCAAGAATCTAGGGCCTTCAGTTTTCTAGCCACAGGAAATAATTCTTCCAACCATCTGAGTGAGTTTGGAAGCTTATTCTTTCTTAATGATATTAATTTCCTATTGCTGCTGTAACAAATTCCCACAAACTTAGTGGCTTAAAACACACAAATTTATTATTTCATAATTTTGAGGATCAGAAGCCCTAAATAAGTCTTAGGGAACTAAACATCAAGGTGGCAGCAAGGCTATATTCCTTCTGGAGGTTCTGGGGAAGAGTCCATTCGTTGCTTTTTCCAGATTCTATAGGCCATTGTATTCTCTGGTTTGTGGCCCCTTCCTCTGTCTTCCAAGCCATCAATGGCTGGTCATATCTTTCTCACATCATATCACCTTGATTTCTTCCTTTGTCACATTTCTTTCTCTAACTTGCCTGCCTGCCTGTTTATCTTGTAAGGATCCTTGTAGTTACATTGGGCTCACATAGATAATCCAGACTAATCTCCCCATTTTAAGAATCTTAATTTTTAAGAATCTTAATCTAAGGGGCACCTGGATGGCTCAATCGGTTAAGCCTCTGACTTCAGCTCAGGTCATGATCTCACGTTCTTGGGTTTGAGCCCCGTGTCGGGCTCTGTGCTGATAGCTCAGAGCCTGGAGCCTGCTTCCAATTCTGTGTCTCCCTCTCTGCCCCTCCCCCGCTCATGCTCTGTTTCTCTCTGTCTCTCAAAAATAAATAAACGTTAAAAAAAATTTAAAAAAAAAAGAATCTTAATCTAAGCCTCTATGGCTCATTCAGTTGGGCGTCTGACTCTTGATTTCGGCCTTGGTTGTGATCCCAGGGTCATGGGATCAATCCCCGCATTGGGTTCTGTGCTGGATGTAGAACTTGCTTAGGATTCTTTCTCCCTCTGCCCCTCTGGCCTACTCCTGCTATCTCTGTCACTCTAAAAAAAATAATAACTTTAATTTAGTCATGTCTATAAAGCCCATTTGCTATATAAGGTAGCATATTCAGAGTTTCTGGGGACTAGGGTGTTGGCATCTTTGGAGAATCATTATTCTGCCTACCACACCAGTCAAACCCTCATGAGAACACAGCCCAGCCAATACCTTGATTGCAACTTTTTGAGACTCTGAACGGCATCCAGCTAAACCAAGCATGAATTCTTCACCCACAGAAAGTGTGAGGTAATAGATGTGTAATGAATGTGTTGTTTTAAGCCACTATGGTTGCGGTAGTTTGTTAAGCAGCAGTAGAAAACTAATACAATGGGCATGTACTTGTTAATAATTTTTCTTCATTATCATTTTAACATCTTTAGGATCTGTAATGGTGTCCCTTATTTTATTTCAGATATTATTAATTTGTATCTTTTCCCCCCCACCCTTGGTCAGTCTGGTTAGAGGTTTGTCAATTTTATTGATCATTTCAAAGATCAGCTTTTGTTTTCATTGGTTTTTCTCTATTTTTCTATTTGTAACTTTATTATAAAATTGCTCTTTATTATTTTCTTTTGCTTTCTCTGGGTTTAATTTGCTCTTCTGTTTTTTTAGTTTAAGGTGGAAGCTTAGATTTTTGTTCTGAGACATTTCTTCCTTCTTTTATGATTTTAAATTGAGATATAATTTGTATACCGTAAAACCCACCTGTAAAAAATGCAGTTCAGTAGTTTTAGTATATTCACAGTGTTGTGGAATGGTGACCAGTATTTAATTTCAGAACATTCTTCCTTATTAATATAAATATATACAAATTTTAGTATGTTGTATTTTCATTTTCTTCAATTAAAAAATATTTTCTTGTTTCCCTTGAGATTTATGCTCTGTGCATTGGTTACTTGTAGTGTCTTGTTTAATGTACAATTTTAGGGTTTTCCCAGATGCTTTTCTGTCATTGATTTCCATTTATTTCATTATGGTCCAAGAACAGACTCTGTATGATTTCAGTTCTTTTAAATTCATTATGGTTTATTTTGTGGCCTAGAAATATGAAATATGTCTATCTTGGTGAGTCTTTCAAGTGCTATTTATTTATTTTTAAAAATTTTAAATGTTTTTATTTATTTTTGAGAGAGAGAGAGAGAGCGAGCGAGCAGGGGAAGGGAAGAGAAAAGAGGGAGACACAGAATCCAAAGCAGGCTCCAGGCTCTGAGCTGTTAGCACAGAGTCTGATGTGGGGCTTGAACTTGTGAACCATGAGATCATGACCTGAGCTGAAGTCAGAGGCTTAACTGACTGAGCCATCCAGGAGCCCCAACAAGTGTTCTTTAAAATAATTTTGTTAGGAGGGCATCTGGGTGGCTCAGTCAGTTAAGCCTTCGACTCTTGATTTTTGGCCCAGGTCATGATTTCATGGTTGTGAGACTGAGTCCCAAGTCAGGCTCTGCTCTGAGCATGGAGCCTGCTTGGGATTTTCTCTCTCCCTCTCTCTCTCTCCTTCTCTCTCTGCCCCCCCATTCCCCTGTGCATGCACACACACCCACACACCCACACACACACTCTCTCTCTCTCTCTCTATCAAAATAAATAAATAAACATTTAAAAAAAACCCACTATTTTAAAAGAATTTTGTTAGCTGGAGTACTCCCTAAATGTCAATTGGGTCAAGTTGGTTGATAGTGCTCTTCAGGTCTTCTATATCCTTACTGAGTTTCTATTTACTTGTTCTGTTGATTACTGAGAGAGTGGTGTTTAAGCCTTCAAGTATACTTATGAATTTGACTTGTAGTAATACTAGCTCTTTCTCTGTGTATTTTGAGCATCTGTTATTAGGTACATACAGCTTTAAGATTGTGATGCTATCTTTGTGAATTAACCCTTTTATCATTACATAATGTGGCTCTTTTTCCCGGTAGTGGTCCTTGTTCTAAAGTCTACTTTGTTTTTTGCTGTTTTTTTTACTTTTGTTGTTGGTTTTTTTTTATTTGAGAGAGAGAGAGAGAGAGAGAGAGAGAGAGAGAGAGAGAGCGCGCGCAGAGAAGAGGGGCAGAGGGAGAGAGAGAGAAAGAGAGAATCCCAAGTAGGCTCAACCCTTAGCACAGAGCCCAATGTGGGGCTTGATCCTGGGATCATGCCCTGAGTCACAATCAAGAGTTGGACAGTCAACCAACTGAGCCACCCAGGTGGCCCTCTGAAGTCTACTTTGATTTTAATATAGGCACTCCAGATTTATTTTGATTAGTTTCCACTGGTACTTATTTTTTCCATCTTTTAACTCTTTATGTATGTTTTGTTAAAGTGGACTTCCTATAGATAGTATACAGTTGGCTATTATTATTTTTATTCAGTCTGACAATGTCTATTACTTTTTAAATGTTTTATTATTTATTTTTGAGAGAGAGAGAGACAGAGTGCGAGTGGGGGAGGGGCAAAGAGAGACAGAGACTTAGAATCCAAAGCAGGCTCCAGGTTCCAAGTTGTCAGCAAAGAGCCTGATGCGGGGCTCAGACTCACTAGCTGTGAGATCATGACCTGAGCCGAAGTCAGATGCTTAACTGACTGAGCATCCAGGTGCCCCAACAATGTCTATTGTTTAATTCGTGTGTTTATGCTACTTATATTTAGCATAGTTATTGATTCATGGATTTAGGTCTCTTCCTCTTCATGTTGCTTATTCATTGATTCAGCAATTATTTTTAACATCTTTATTGATAATTTCAAGTGTACAATTTAATGATTTTTTTAATATGAAATTTATTGTCAAATTGGTTTCCATATAACACCCAGTGCTCATCCCAACAGGTGCCCTCCTCAATGCCCATCACCCACTTTCCCCTCCCCCTGGCCCCCCATCAACCCTCAGTTTATTCTCAGTATTTAAGAGTCTCTTATGGTTTGCCTCCTTCCCTCTCTGTAACTTTTTTTTTTACCCCTTCTCCTCCCTCATGGTCTTCTGTTGAGTTTCATAGATCTCACTACATATGGGTGAAAACAAATGATACCTGTCTTTCTCTGCCCGACTTAACAATTCAGTGATTTTTAGTACATTTCTAGAGTTGTGTGACCATCACCACAATTCTTCAGTTTTAGAATAGTTTTACCATCACTAAAAGATCCTTCTTGCTATATACAGTTACTCCTTGTTCCTAACCCCAGTCAACCATAAATCTACTTTCTGTCTGTGTAGACTTGCTTTTTCTGGACATTTGATATAAATAGAGTTGTATAATATATGGCCTTTTGAATCTGGATTTTTTTTTAATTTAATTTTTATTTTTTATTTTAGAGAGAGAAAGAGTGTGAATGGGGGAGAAAGGGAGAGGGGAGGAGAAGGGAGAGAGAGATAGAAAGAGAGAGAGAGAGAATGGATCTCAAGCAGGCTCAATGCTCAGTGAGGAGCATGTCACAGGGCTTGATCCCATGATGCTAGGATCATGACCTGAGCCAAAATCAAGAGATCACAGCCAACTGACTGAGCCACCCAGGCATCCCTGCATTTGGAATTTCAACTTTAACATGTTTCTGAGTTTCATGTGTGTTGTAGCATGTATCACTTCTTTCCTTTTTACTGCCTCCTAGTAGTCCATTGTATGGATGTCATGTTTTTTGTTTATCCATTCACCAGTGAATAGACATTTGGATTAATTCATGAAGTTTTTGGCTATTTGGCCATTTATTTCTGGAGTCTCAGTTCTGCTTATTGATCTATATGACTGTCCTTCTACTAGTATTATGCTATCTTGATTACTATAGCTTCAAAATAGTTTTGAAATCAGAAAATACAAGTTTGTTCTTCAAAATCATTTTTTTTCTATTTTGGGTTCTTTGAATTTTCACATGAAATTTAGTAGTCAGCTTGTCAGTTTCTGCAACAATGACAGCTTTTATTTTAATAGGGATTGCACTGGATCTATAGATAGATTTGGAGAGAATTGCTATTTAATAATATTTTCTAATCTATGAAAATGAAATCTCTCTCAATCTATTTAGCACTTTCTCTTAGCAATGGTTCAGAGTTTCCTGTATATAGTTTTTATTTATTTTTTTGTTAATTCCTAAGAGTTGTTTTCTTAATTTGATTTTTGGTCACTCATTGGTGGTATTTAGAAATGTAGTTTTGCATTGATCTTCAATCTCATGACCTTACTGAATTCATTCATTAGTTTTACTAGTTTCTTGTTTGTTTGTTTTTTATTCCTTAGTTGTTGTTGTTTTACACACAGGATCATATTATCTATGAATAAAGATAGTTTTACTTCTTCCCTTCCAATATGGATGTCCTTTTATTTCCTTTTCTTGCCTAGTTCTACTGACTAGAATCTTCAGTACAAGTTACATATCAGTGGTGGGAGCAGACATCATTGCCTTGCTCTTAATTTTAGGGGGAAATCACCCCATATTTCATAATCTCCATAAGTATGATGTTAACTATGGGTTTTTCATAAATGTCATTTATCAGGTTGAGAAAATTCCCTTGTCTTCCTAGTTTGTTGAATTTTTTTCACAACAGCAGGGCTCTTATCAGGTTCTATTTTTGTCACACAGCAGTTAAATTACAGGTTACTGAACCTTGGGTCATGTCTGTCAATTAAAGAGAATCCCCCTGGCCCTCAACTCTTGTACTTGTCAACCTATGACTAAGTTAAAATTGAGGATTTCCAGGAAAGGAAAAAAAAAAAACAAAAAAAACAACAACACTCCCTTGAAGCTGACAACAAGGCAAAGTAGATAGCTTCCACCCAAGACCACAGAACAAAATTCTGCTAGATCCCTGTCTTTTACTGCAACTGATTTTTATAACAATTATTATGATATTACTGCTTTACAAACTAGCACAAAACATTCATACTCATGTTCCTTTTTCTGTTAGAGGTTTTATCTATTCATTAAGACCTATTCAATGCATACCCTCCTTTACTAATCAAAATGATGGTTGGTTATGTAGCCACTTAAATGCTCAGGAAGACTCTCAGTTAATATTAGAACCAGCTTGAGGGTGCCTGGCTCAGTTGGCTAAGGGTAAGACTTTGGCTCAGGTCATGGTCTCATAGTTCGTGAGCTTGAGCCCTGAATGGAGCTCTGTGCTGACAGCTCAGAGCCTGGAGCTTGCTTTGGATTCTGTCTCCCTCTCTGTCTGCCTGTCCCTCACTCACACTCTGTCTCTCAAAAATAAATAAACATTAATTTTTTTAATTAGAAAATATTAGAACCAGCTCCTATATGTGCTTGGATGATAGGAAAATGGCTTTACAAAAAGATTTGATGTCCATCCCTTGGCCATTCAGCTAATACTTATGGCCAGTTAATCTGGTACTGGGTGGAAGTTTGGAAGCCAAAGGATGGCCCATAACCCCTGCAAACTTCATTGTTGGCAATTTGTCCCAATGCAATAAAAGCCTAATGGTGCTGGACCTAATATAGGGCATGTTCTAAACTCACTCTGTAATCGTACACTTTGGTTTGACTCATATGAAGATTGGACTTCTACATATAATAACATAGATTTTGAAATAGATTATGACAGTGATACTTTTGATTATGCTATTAGGAAAATTACTGAACCCAAACTTAGCTTATTCTGCAAAACAGGTGAAAATTTTCACTTGGACCACTTCTTGGATATGCCTTTGAAAGTCCTAGATGAGGGGCACCTGAGTGGCTCATTTGGTTAAATGTCTGACTTGATTTTAGCCTGGGTCATCATCCTATGGTCATGAGATCGAGCCCCATGTTGGGCTGTGTGCTGAGCTTAGAGCCTGCTTGGGATTCTCTCTCCTTTGTTCTCTCGCTGCCCCTCCCCCATGCTTGCATACATGTTATCTCTCTCTCTCAAAAAAAAACATTAAAAAAATTCATAGATGCAATTCAAGCTGTTTGCCCAAATTGGCATGAGGTGCTCACTTAAAAAATTAAAAAAAAAAAAGGCTTCATGCCCAGTGCAGAACCCTGATATCAAGACCTGAGCTGAGATCGTCAGATGCTTAACCAACTGAGCCACCTAGGCATCCTGAGATGGTCACTTTTAACCAATCTTAAATAATTAGGAAACTCTAATGATATAACCAGTCATTAAAACTAATAAACAACTTCTGCATTCTCACTATATAAGCTGTCTTATAACAATATACCTTTGACCCTCACTCCACTGTTAGTTTGAGAGCTCCCGGTTGCAAACTATTTTTATGTGTGTAGTAAACTCTAATTTAAAAAAAAAAAAAAAGGATTTTTTCCCCACAAATTGCTGTTGGAGCCTGTTGAATGTTTTTTCTGCATCTATTAAGGTGACCATGTAGTTTTTGTCCTTTTTTCTATTACCATGGTGTATTACATTAATTGATTTTTATATGTTAAATCAGACATATTCCTGGGATAAATTCCACTTGATCATATTGATTAATCCATTTTATATTTTGCTAGGTTCAGTTTTCTATTATTTTTCTGAGCACTTTTGTGTGTCTATATTCATGAAGGAAATGGTTTATATTCTTTTCTTTTGATGTCTTTGTCCAGTATTTTATGTCATGGTAATATTTACCTAAAAGAATAAGTTGGGAAGTGATCCTTCCTCTACTGTTTTCAGAAAGGTTTGTGAAAGATTGGCATTACATATTCTTGAAATTTTGATAGAATTCACTTTTGAAATTTTATGGGCCTGGGATTTTATTTGTGGAGAGATTTTAAATTATCGATTCAGCGTCTTTATTTGTTATGGGTCTAATTGGATTTTCCATTTCTTCTTGAGTTTTGGTAATTTTTGTCTTTTTAGGACTTTATATGTTTTATATAAGTTGTCCAAATTATTGGCATAAAGTTGTTTATATCATTCCTTCTATAACCCTTATTAATTTCTCTAAGATAGGTAGTGAAGTTTCTTCTTTCATTTAAATTTTAGCAATTTATGTCTTCTTTTTTTTTTTCTTGGTGAATCTAACTGAAGGGTTTTTTTTTTTAAAGAATAACTTTTGGTTTTATTGATTTCCTTCATTGTCTTTGTTTTCTGTAATTTCTATTGTATTCCTTATTTCATTTTTTTCTGCTAGTTTAGGGTTTAGTTTGTTCATCTTTTCCTTCTTTCTTAAGTTTAAAACTTAAATTTATTGATTTGGGATTATTCTTTTCCAATATAGGCATTTACCTATGCATTTTCTCTTGCCTTCTCATCTCCTTTGAATGCTGCTGTAGTGCCTCTTTTTTGTCTTAAGATTTTATTTTTTAAGTATTCTCTATACCCAACATGGGGCTTTAGCCTACAACCCTGAGATTAAGAGTCGAATGCTTTACCTACTGAGCCAGCCAGGCACCCCATGCCTCTTTTTAAGCTGTCAATAGTAGAACCTCCTTGCTATCGTTTAGGAATCACCAATTTTATGAGTCTTAAATGTTGCAAAGCAGCAACCAATGTCTAGCACTAAACATCCAATATCTAATATCAGCATTCACTGTTCAGTGCCAGCACCCAATACAGCAGTATTGGTAATTTAAGCTAAAGGATTGAGAGTTCAATGATGGCAGCAGCACTTTAATTGGACTCATTCTTTAGTGTGATGTTGACTCTGTTTACTCTGAGCAGCATCTTTTTGTTCCTGTTTTTAAATTTTGGATTATCAGTCTTTCTAGGGGTTCTCTGACCTACACAGCACCTTTTTAATAAACTTTTCTTTTCTTTTTAATTTTTTTAACATTTATTTATTTTTGAGACAGAGAGAGACAGAGCATGAACGGGGGAGGGTCAGAGAGAGAGGGAGACACAGAATCTGAAACGGGCTCCAGGCTCTGAGCTGTCAGCACAGAGCCCGATACGGGGCTTGAACTCATGGACCACGAGATCATGACCTGAGCCGAAGTTGGATGCTTAACCGACTGAGCCACCCAGGCACCCCTTCTTTTTAAGATTTATATATTTTTGAGAGAAAGAGCGCAAGCAGGGAAGGGGCAGAGAGAGGGGGGTACAGAAGATCTGAAGCAGGCTCTGAGCTGACAGTAGTGAGCTCAATGAGGGTCTCGAACTCAGGAGCCATGAGATCATGACCTGAGCCGAAGTTGGACACTCAACTGACTGAGCCACCCAGGTGCCCCAGATAATAAGCTCTTTTTCTAATTAAATCAGCCAAAGTTGTTTTTCTTTTGATTCATTAATAACATGATTGGTCTACGTACCTGCCTTACCTTGCCTCTCAGTTTTGTGGTCTAAAACTATCTTTTTTAAAAAAGTCAGGTCAAATATTATTTTCTCCATACCAGCTAAATTAGTATCCCTCCTCTGGATTTGCATACTACCCTGTGCTTATCTCTATCATCATTTGTGCCATTTTGTACTATTATTTGGCAGGATTTCTATCTGTATTACTACCCTATGAGTTTCTTAAGGGACCATGTTTTCAATGTCTAAGATTTAGTGGGTACTCAAAGGCACAAACATAAATGTTTGGTGTATATTACTTTTAATATTCTTAAATTCTTTATTTTCCTCAAAACTGAATTATATACAGTGTGGGACTCATCAGTTGTGTAGCTCTGTGAGGCCATGGAAGCTCCTGGAAGCCCTTAGTCATTCCTTAGAGTTCAGTTTCTTAGTCTCCAACAGATGAAAGTTAGCTAATTTCTAGGATATGTTGCCTGGTTCTAAGATATTAAAAAGGCACTTTTCTCTGTTTGAGCACGTCTACCATATTTAGGAGAGTAGTTGATAAGTATGCTATTTTTTTCTGCAGCTATTTCTAATTTGTGCCAATAGCATGTAACTTACTAATGGGACTGGTTTAAAGTCCAGTAAAATCCTAGAAAAATAAAATGTTCAGAGCTGGAGAAAGGAGGGAAAAATAACACCATAGGTAAGAAAAAGCTGGCCATAGAAAGACTTTTTTATATCCTCCATCAGGGTGTATGTTACTCTTCTTTGTATTCCTCACAATAGCTTACATGTTATAGATCTAATATATGATTTTTTTTTAACTTTAAGTCCCTTCTTACTCTAAAATCTCTTGATTCTCTAATTTTGGGCAGGAAATGTTTGGACCAATAGAGTATATACTTCCAGATGAAAAAGCCAAAGTTATTTTGGACCAAAAAATTGCAGATTTATTTAGCCTTAAAGTCTTAAATGTAGACTGAGTGAAGAAGTCAGAATTTTTCTAAGTCTGGATTCTGGGTCTGCTCTTTGTACATGTGACATTCCCTATTGTAAACAGTTTTGAAATCCTTTGGTGATTGTTGGGAGCACTCTTGTACATGTTATTAGTCTGCTTTAAGAGGTCTTGTGCCTTATGGAAACAGACGGAAAGCTAATTGAAGTTAACGCCTGGAAAGCCAGTGAGTAGTCTTCTGAGAGGATTTCTACTTCTAGTAAAGCACGCAAAATTGATATGAGGTGTTAGAATTTAGTGATCCACTAGCTCAAGAACAAGTTCCATAAGAGGAGACAGGTAGTTAGAGCTCCTAGGCAAGATTCTTGTTGTGTAGTAGCCTTTGTGGGCAAGCAGTAAACAAAGAGACTTGGAAGAAAGGGCTCTCTGAGATGACACAGAGTAGAGGTATGGAAACAAAAAGTTCACAGTCTATTGGAAAATATGGGTAAATAGGAGTGGATTTACAATGAAATGATTTGCATAGGCCCCTTCCAAGGCCTTGCCTGGAAAGGGCTTAGCAATATTATACTAGTAATATTTTTTCTTTAAAAATTTTTTTTAATGTTTATTTATTTCTGAGACAGAGAGAGACAGAGCATGAGTGGGAGAGGGGCAGAAAGAGAGGGAATCAGAAGCAGGCTCCAGGCTCTGAGCTGTCAGTACAGAGCCCAACTCAGGGCTCGAACTCACAAACCATGAGATCATGACCTGAGCCGAAGTCGGTCGCTCAACTGACTGAGCCACCCAGGCGCCCCATTAGTAATATTTTTTCTTAAAGATGTCCCCTCAAATGTACAAAACCAAATTTCATAAGCTTCAGAGCTCATAAAACTTAGATCTACCCTTGCATTCAAGTACATCAACAATTATGGCATGTTAGTTCTGTAGCACCAGCAGGGCAGAGGTTTTTGTCTTTTTATTCCTCACATAGTCTCCAATACCTAGAACATTACCTGGCATATATCAAGTGGTCAGTAAACGTTTTATGAAAGAATAGGAGTGAGGCAAGGTAGATAGTTGGGGATTGTGTATATGTGGAGAAACTAGCAGCCTAATTTAAGGTAGGTGCCTGTTCACCTGTTGGGATGAGCACTGGGTGTTGTATGGAAACCAATTTGACAATAAATTTCATAATAAAAAACAAAGGTAGGTGCCTGTTGGGGAGTGGTGAGTGAAATGGCTGGAGAATAAGTGGGCAGGAGCCAAAGTATAGAGGTTTCTGTTACACCTGCTTGGGTTTTGGACTATCCTAAGGGTATAGTGAACCCACTGAAATCATTAAGCTTGGGAGTGGTGTGATCTAATTTGATTCTATAAAGATCATTCTGAAAGCTATGTGGAGAATAGAGCAGAGGGATTGAGGTTTGAGTTAAGATGGATGGGTTAAGAAGATGTGGTATATATATACAATGAAATACTACTCCACGTATGAAAAAGAATGAAATCTTGTCATTTACAGGAGTGTGGATGGAACTGGAGGGTATTATGCTAAGTGAAGTAAGTCAGTCAGAGAAAGACAGATATCATATGATTTCACTCATATGTGGAATTTGAGAAACTTTACAGATGAACATAGGGGAAGGGAAGGAAAAATAAGATAAAAACAGAGAGGGAGGCAAACCATAGGAGACTCTTAAATATGGAGAAGAAACTGAAGGTTGATGGATGGGGGGTGGGGAGGATGGGTTAAATGGGTGACAGGCATTAAGGAGGGCACTTTTCGGGATGAGCACTGGGTGTCCTATGTAAGAGAGGAATCACTGGGTTCTACTCCTGAAGCCAAGACTACATTCTATGTTAATTAACTTGAGAATAAAAAGAAAAAAGAGAAGAAAAAGAAAAGAAAAAAAAAAACTGCTTCAGTATCCTGGTCAAGAAATTATTGAAAATTTAGCTAAGACAATGACATTATAGATAAGATACGGGAGCATCTTCAATAAACAATTTAGGTAATAAAATGGCACATGATAGGCAGAGTACATATTGAACTGTGAACATTTTTGAACTGTTGAATCCTTCTGAGGTCCTAGTGATTCATTTGTTCAGTCCTTCAACAAATATTTAATGAGTACCTACTATATGCCAGAGATTGTGTTAGACATTGAGGATATAACAATGAGAAATTTAGACAAGGTGTGTACTTGGAGTCTATGAAAGGTACAGACAAGTAACCTGGCAATTACGATACTATATTGTGATAAGTGCTATGAGAGGGAAAGTTTAAGGTGTTCTAGGAACACATAGAATGAGTAACTTATATAGACTTGTGGGGTTGGCAAAGAGTCCCTGGGGTAAATGATGTACAAGCTGAAACAAGAAGAATAAGTAGAAGTTAGGCAAGTGAAGATATATGTGTGAATTGGAGGAGGGAGAGGAAGGACTCTGGAATCACTTTCTGAAGCCAGGGCAAGATGACTGTGGACCATGGAGACATTAATGGACACATATAACAGAAAGTGAAGGCCCAGATACTGGTGAGAATGAGTTCCCTTATTCTGTGCTAGGATTGAGATGCCTGTGGGAGGAGATGAAGAATATATAGGCTGGGAGTTCACAGGAGAGGTCAGGGCTGGAGATACAGATTTGGGAGTCATTTGAGTAGTTCTTGATGCCATGGATATAGTTGAGATCATGCACAGAGAGTGAACAGAGAGAACATAGAGGGAGACCAAAGACAAATTCTTTTAAGGGGCCAGAAAAAGAAGACAAGCCTTTGAAAGAGACTGAAGGATGGACTGGACAAAAAGAAGTGGGAGGGAATATGATCAAAAGGAAGACGTAGCAAGGAGCCAGAGGAAGGCAGGAGAACAGAGCAAGAGGTGGCCACCTCAATAACTTGCTAAGTTCCAGAATAATAAGCATTAAAAATTAGTCATTGGATTAGACAATGTGGGTGTTGCTAGGGACTTGGAAAGAGCAATTTTTGTAGAGGGGCTGGTGGCAGAAACCAGACTAGAAGTAATGGGGGAATTCTGAGATGTATCCTGCCAACATCTAGCAAAATGGTAAATGTCCACAGTAGAGGGAATTGGTGAGCACATCACGCTCAACCAAGGTTTTCACATGGCTAATGTGTTCTCATCCAAAACTGTCTTTCACTGAGATTATAAATGACAATGAGGACTTAATACCAAGTATCTTGGAGACAGAGAAGAAAATGAAGAGTCTTTTCTTTATCATATTTCAACTATTGAGGACCTTCTGTGTTTCTGGTTTCTCCTTTATTTTATATATATTTTCTTTAAATACCTTGAACAAAATTATTGCAAAGGGCAGGGGAAGAGGGACTATCTATTTTCCAGTCTTTTGGGTGGGGATTCTGATGAAAAGGGAATAAATCCCTCAAAAGGTTACTGCAAACCTTTGTGTTGCTGGTGCCTCTACACAGGTGTTACCATTTATATAAAATCAGTTTGCACTGCCTGTGTGAAATTGTCAATGTTAGACTTTAGAAGGAGTAATAGATCCATATTCTAATCCTCTAAGTTATTAAATATAGCCAAGATTTTATTATCTGAAAAATATTCAGATTTATTCCATGGTTTTTAAGAACTCCAGTGAGTACAGGGATTATGAATGTTAGTGAAATGACATCTGTGAATTTTAAAGCGTTTTAGCTAGCCTCATGTAATAGACACAAATTAACTTCAAGAGAAGCCATGTAATATGTGGATAAAGGGCATGGGTTCTGGAGTTAGAGAGATCTGTATTCAGATCCTAAAATTGCATTTGGTAGATATATGCCCCTGGGTATGGTTTCTTACTATCTCTGACTCACAGTCTTCTCCTCACGTATGAAATAGTGGTTAAATAAAGTAATGCATGTGAAGGTCTTAGGTTCATGCTTGGCACTTAATAAATGTCAGTTATTATATTGCCCAAGATTACAAAATTGTTCAGTGCTGGAATCCAAATTTCACAAACATTGCTATGTCCTTTTTATAATATTCTCTTAAACCTATAGATATGTGGACATAGAAGTGATGGTATATACTTTTATGTACTGTATGTACTTATCTATTAGTTTGGAAATATAGGCTTTCTTATTGTGACGTTGACTCCTTTTAATCTTCCTCTCATTACTTCAAACTTATTTATCAAATCAATTCTCTCAAGTATCTGAGTTCTCTTTGACTTACAAATGACAAAAGCCCAATTCAAACAAATTTGAACAAAGGAAAACAAATTCAATCAAAGGTTTATGTAATTGGGATGTCAGGGGTGGAGCTATCTGTAGGTTCTTAAAAAATGTCATCTCTTAGGTCTGTCTTTTATCTCTGCGTAGCTCCTTCCACTCCCACTTTCATTCTACCTGCAGCCTGGCTTCTTGCATATAGCTAGAGGTGGGAACATGGGGAGAGGTTTCAGGGTTATTTCAGGATTTTGTCATCCTAGTTAAGCACTCCCAGAGGAAAGAGAAAACATCTCTCTCCTAGCATCTGTATATACGGTCTAAAGTATGGTCTCTGATAGCAGTGACATGTGTCATATGCCCATTACTAGGACAATAACTGTGCCCAAAAGGACGGGACTCTACAATTGGCTAGATCTGGGTCTCATACCCACTCTATGGCCAGGAGGTAGAATACTATAATTGGAAGCCCCATGAGAACCACATGCAATAGGGTGAAGGAAGTTCTCCAACACAGAGTGTTGCTATTAGTGGAAAAGGAGAAAAAACAAAAACAAACATCCATTTTACCCTCTCAACTGAACCAACTCCTTTCTTAGGCTCCTGGAACCTTTGATTTCTCTTTGTTTCATTTCTCTTCCTTACCCATTAGAGAAAATTAATTACTAATTTTAGATTGCTTTTTCTTTCTAAATATTTGTGTTTCTCTTTCTTTCCATTACAAATGCCATCACTCTAGTCTAGATCTTTACACCTGTTTGTGTTTATAAATTCCAAATTGGCCTCCCTGCCTTGTCTCTGTAAGACCAACCCCCCTGAATTCCATAGTTTATTTATCTTGAGAGAGAGAGAGAGAGAGAGAATGAGTGGGGGAGGGACAGAGAGGTGAGAGAGAGAATTCCAAGCAAGCCCTGCACTGTCAGCACAGAGCTGGACATGGGGCTTAAACCCATGAATCATGAGATCATGACCTGAGCTGAAACCAAGAGTCAGGCACTTAACTTACTGAGCCACCCAGGTGCTCCAGCAGAGAGAATTTTTTTTTAAAGCTTTTATATTTTTTAAATGTTTATTTATTTTGAGGGAGAGAGCAAGCACACAAGTGAGTGCGAGCAAGGGAGGGACAGAGAAAGAGAAAGAGAGAGAATCTCAAGCAGACTCCCACCTGTCAGCACAGAGTCCCATGCAGAGCCTGATCCCATGAATCATGAGATCATGACCTGAGCAGAAATCAAGAGTCTGACACTTAACTGACTGGGCCACTCAGGTGCCCCATGGGAAAATCTTAAGCAGGCTCCATGCCCAGCATAGAGCTCCACATAGGGCTCCATCTCACCACTATAAGAGCATGACCTGAGCCAAAATAAAGAGTCAGGCTCAGGGTGCCTGTGTAGCTCAGCCAGTTAAGCATCAGATTTTGGTGCAGGTCATGATCTCAACAGTTCGTGGGTTTGAGCCCTACATCAGTCTCTGTGCTGACAGCTCAGAGCCTGGGCCTGCTTCAGATTCTGTATCTCTCTCTCTCTCTCTCTCTCTCTCTCTCTGCCCCTCCCCTGCTTATGCTCTGTCTCTCTCTCTCTCAAAAATAAATAAACTTAAATAAAGTAATAAAAAAAAAAACCAACAAACCAGATAATCTTTAAAAAAAAAAAAAAAAGAGTCAGGCTCTTAACTGACTGGGCCACCCAGGTCCCCCAAATGCAACTTCTTAAACCACCAAATTCATCATCACTATCATATAAATGATAAATTGGGATTTAATTATTGTATACTTAAAAAAAAATCCTCTTCTTTTTTAAAGTAAGCTCTAGGCCCAACATGGGGCTTGAACTCACAACCCTGAGATCAAGAGTTGCATGTTCTTCTGACTGAGCCAGCCAGTACCCCAATTTTTGCATACTTTTTAAGTTACTTTCACATGTTGTCAAAGAATGACCCCACCTTTGTAGAAGTATAGTTTGTGATAGATAATCTATTGGCTTTTATTAGATTAATCTGTAATTGTGCTTATAAACCTGTATAATAGTAAATTCACATCTCTGAATGAATATGGAAGTGGATATGGAATATTACTAGAGGAATGTCAATTACTTATAAAAAGACTTGTATTATAGGCCTGAAGTTCCGTTTCTACTGAAACAAAATTTCTGGTATCTATTGACACCACGAGGGTGTCAAGGTATTACTGATGTAACTTCTAAGTGGTACGAGATAATGTCTTCTCAGTGAGACAGACCAAGAACCAGCTACTACTAATAATAATGATTACAACAACAACTAGCAAAATGCAAGCACTTGCTATATGCTAGTTAAGCATTTTACATACATTATTTTATTTAATCCTCAGAACGATTCCTGAAGGTGCTGTGACCATGAAAATGTGACTCTCATATCTTCCACTACAGAGTGTAATTGATTGGCAACCCTAGCTACTGCATTGTAGACCTGCCATTGCATTTGCACTTAGACCACACTTCCCACAGACTGCTCTTAGCCAGTGACTGAGCACAGCAGCGTTACCAAAGCAGGCCATTCCTGCAGGATGTAAGACTCCTTTGACAGGTTCCTTTGGCTTGAGGATTTCCCATTGGACTTGCCAAAATTTCCTTTGAACTGAATGACCATCTAACACTCTTCCTACCCAACCTTTCTTTTTTTCTCTTCTCTCCTACACAAGGGGACAGACCTGTATCATGTTCTGATAGCTCTCCCACCCTTCTCTGGTTCCCTCCCCATTTTCCATCATAGGAGTTCATCTTGCTCCCACCACAGATCTCTTATGTATCTAATTTTATCTTGATATCTGCTTCCTAGAGGATTCAACCAATACTTGTGTTCCAAGAAAACAGGTAATAAGATGAGATTCTGAATATGGTTCACCTGTTTCCCAGTGGGCAAAGATTATTCCTTCCTGGGTGATATGTGAAGTATGAATAGCCCCTGGCACAGGGTGGTGGACCAGTTGCTACTGGGAAAACTTGGTTGAAGGGATTGACTTTGCTGATTTTTTTTTTAACCTCCATTCAGTCATCTATAAGATATGGGGAAAACAATGCATCTAAAGATAATGGAGTTGACTGGCTACTATTAAGCTGAATAAACACTCGAGAAATGAGAATTGGAGGGCTATTATAGGGTTAAAGTCTAAGTATGAGAGCCCTCATACACTGCAGTAGAAGAGAGGACATAGCTGAGCAGCAAACAGATGATTTGATTAGAATGGCAGAGCTCCAGAACATTTAAATTATCAGTCAAGGTAGGTTTTTTCTTTTAAAAAATTTTTTTAAATAAATTTTTTAAATTTACATCCAAGTTAGTTAGCCTATAGTGCAACCATGATTTCAGCAGTAGATTCCTTAATGCCTCTTACCCATTTAGCCCATCCCCCACCCACAACCCCTCCAGTAACCCTCTGTTTATTCTCCATATTTAAGAATCTATCATATTTTTGTCTTCCTCCCTATTTTTATGTTATTTTTGCTTCTCTTCCCTTATGTTCATCTGTTTTGTATCTTAAAGTGCTCATATGAGTGAAGTCATATGATATTTGTCTTTCTCTGACTAATTACACTTAGTATAATACCCTCTAGTTCCATCCACGTAGTTGCAAATGACAATGTTTCATTCTTTTTGATTGCCAAGTAATACTCCATCGTATATATATATCACATCTTCTTTATCCATTCATCTATTGATGGACATTCGGGCTCTTTCCATACTTTGGCTATTGTTGATAGTGCTGCTATAAACATGGGGGTGCATGTGCCCCTTCTAAACAGCATACCTGTATCCCTTGGATAAATACCTAGTAGTGCAATTGATGGGTTATAGGGTAGTTCTTTTTTTAATTTTTTGAGGAACCTTCATACTGTTTTCCAGAGTGGCTGCACCAGTTTGCATTCCCACCAGCAGTGCAAAAGAGATCCTCTTTCTCCGCATCCTCGCCAACATCTGTTGTTGCCTGAGTTGTTAATGTTGGCCATTCTGACAGGTGTGAGGTGGTATCTCATTGTGGTTTTGATTTGTATTTCCCTGATGATGAATAATGTTGAGCATTTTTTCATGTGTCATTTGGCCATCTGGTTGTCTTCTTTGGAAAAGTGTCTACTCATGTCTTTTGCCCATTTATTCACTGGGTTATTTGTTTTTGGGGTGTTGAGTTTGATAAGTTCTTTATAGATTTTGGATACTGACCCTTTATCTGATATGTTGTTTGCAAATATCTTCTCCCATTCTATCGGTTGTCTTTTAGTTTTGCTGATTGTTTCCTTCACTATGCAGAAGCTTTTTATTTATTTTTATTTTATTATTTTTTTTAATTTAATTTTTTATTTTTTAAAATTTACATCCAAGTTAGTTAGCATATAGTGCAACAATGATTTCAGAAGTAGATTCCTTAGTGCCCTTTACCCGCTTAGCCCATCCCCCCCTCCCAGAACCCCTCCCATAACCCTCAGTTTGTTCTCCATATTTATGAGTCTCTTCTTTTTGTCCCCCTGCCTGTTTTTATATTATTTTTGTTTCCCTTCCCTTATGTTCATCTGTTTTGTCTCTTAAAGTCCTCATATGAGTGAAGTCATATGATTTTTTTCTTTCTCTGACTAATTTCACTTAGCATAATACCCTCCAGTTCCATCCACCTAGTTGCAAATGGCAGGATTTCATTCTTTTTGATTGCTGAGTAATACTCCATTATATATATACACCACATCTTCTTTACCCATTCATCCATCAATGGACATTTGGGCTCTTTCCCATACTTTGGCTATTGTTGATAGTGCTGCTATAAGCATGGGGGTACCTGTATCCCTTCGAAACAGCACATGTGTATCCCATGGATAAATGCCTAGTAGTGCAATTGCTGGGTCGTAGGGTAGTTCTACTTTTATTTTTTTGAGGAACCTCCATACTGTTTTCCAGAGTGGCTACACCAGCTTGCATTCTCAAGAAGCTTTTTATTTTGATGAGGTCCCAGTAGTTCATTTTTGCTTTTGTTTCCCTTGCCTCGAAAGATGTGTTGAGTAAGAAGTTGCTGCAGCCAAGGTCAGAGAGGTTTTTGCCTGCTTTCTCCTTGAGGATTTTGATGGCTTCCCATCTTACATTTAAGTCTTTCATCCATTTTGAGTTTATTTTTGTGTATGGTATAAGAAAGTGGTCCAGATTCATTTTTCTGCATGTCGCTGTCTAGTTTTCCCAGCACCACTTGCTGAAGAGACTGTCTTTGTTGCATTGGATATTTTTTCATGCTTTGTCAAAGATTAGTTGGCCATACATTTGAAGGTTCGTTTCTGGGTTTTCTATTCTGTTCCATTGATCTGAGTGGCTGTTCTTGTGTCAGTACCATACTGTCTTGATGATTATAGCTTGGTAATACAGCTTGAAGTCTGGATTGTGATACCTCTTGATTTGGTTTTCCTTTTCAAGATTGCTTTGGCTATTTGGGTTCTTTTTTGGTTCCAAACAAATTTAGGATTGTTCTAGCTTTGTGAAGAATGCTGGTGTCATTTTGATAGGGATTTAATTGAATATGTAGATTGCTTTGGGTAGTATCGACATTTTAACAATATTTGTTCTTTCTATCCAGGAGCATGGATTATTTTTCCACTTTTTAGTGTCTTCTTCAATGTCTTTCATAAGCTTTCTGTAGTTTTCAGTGTATAGGTTTTTCACCTCTTTGGTTAGATTTATTCCCAGGTATTTTATGGTTTTTGATGCAGTTGTAAATGGGATCAATTCCTTGATTTCTCTTTCTGTTGCTTCATTGTTGGTGTATAGGAATGCAACCGATTTCTGTGCATTGATTTTATATCCTGCCACTTTGCTGAATTTAGGGATCAGTTCTAGCAGTTTTTTGGTGGAATCTTTTTGGTTTTCCATATAGAATATCATGTCATCTGCGAAGAGTGAAAGTTTGACCTCCTCCCGGACTATTTGGATGCCTTTTATTTCTTTGTGTGGTCTGATTGCTGAGGCTAAGACTTCCAATACTATGTTGAATAACAGTGGTGAGAGTGGACATCACTGTCTTGTTCTTGACCTTAGGGGGAGAGCTCTCAGTTTTTCCCCATTGAGGATGATATTAGCAGTGGGTCATTCGTATATGGCTTTTATGATCTTGAGGTATGATCCTTCCATTCCTAATTTCCTGAGGGTTGTTATCAAGAAAGGATGATGTATTTTGTCAAATGCTTTCTTTGCATATATTGAGAGGATCATGTGGTTCCTGTCTTTTAGTTTATTGATGTGATGAATCACATTGATTGTTTTGTGGATATTGAACTAGCCCTGCATCCCAGGTATAAATCCCCCTTGGTCGTGGTGAATAATTTTTTTAATGTATTGTTGGATCCGGTTGGCTAATGTCTTGTTGAGGATTTTTGCATCCATGTTCATCAGGGAAATTTGTCTATAGTTCTCCCTTTTTTGGGGTGTTTGTCTGGCTTTGGAATCAAGGTAATGCTGGCTTTATAGAAAGAGCTTGGAAGTTTTCCTTCCATTTCTATTTTTTGGAGCAGCTTCAAGAGAATAGGTGTTAACTCTTCCTTAAAAGTCTGGTAGAATTCCCCTGGAAAGTGATCTGGCCCCAGACTCTTGTTTTTTGGGAGATTTTTGATTACTAATTCGATTTCTTTACTGGTTATGGGTCTGTTAAATTTTTCTATTTCTTTCTGTTTCAGTTTTGGTAGTGTATATGTTTCTAGGAATTTGTCCATTTCTTCCAGATTACCCATTTTATTAGCATATAATTGCTCATAATATTCTCTTCTTATTGTTTTTATTTCTGCTGTGTTGGTTGTGATCTCTCCTCTTTCATTCGTGATTTTATTTATTTGGGTCCTTGCCTTTTTCTTTTTGATCAAACTGGCTAGTGGTTTATCAATTTTGTTAACTCTTTCAAAGAACCAGCTTCTGGTTTCATTAATCTGTTCTACTGTTTTTTTGGTTTCTATAGCATTGATACCTGCTCTAATCTTTATTATTTCCTGTCTTCTGCTGGTTTTGGGTTTTATTTGCTGTTATTTTTCCAGCTCTTTAAAGTGTAAGGTTAGGTTGTGTATCTGAGACCTTTCTTCCTTCTTTAGGAAGGCCTGGATTGCTATATACTTTCCTCTTATGACTGCCTTTGCTGTGTCCCCGAGGGTAGGGGCTGTGGTGTTATCATTTTCATTGGCTTCTATGTACTTTTCAATTTCCTCTTTAACTTCTTGGTTAGCCCATTCATTCTTTAGTAGGATGTTCTTCAGTCTCCAAGTATTTGTTACCTTTCCAAATTTTTTCTTGTGGTTGATTTCGAGTTTCACAGTGTTGTGGCCTGAAAATATGCATAGTATGATCTCGATCTTTTTGTACTTGTTGAGGACTGATTTGTGTCCCAGTATGTCATCTATTCTGGAGAACATTCCATGTGCATTGGAGAAGAATGTGTATCCTGCTGCTTTAGGATGAAATGTTCTGAATATATCTGTTAAGTCCATCTGGTCCAGTGTGTTATTCAAAGCCATTGTTTCCTTGTTGATATTGTGTTTATATGATCTGTCCATTGTTGTAAGTGGGGTGTGGAAGTCCCCTACATTTATGGTATTAGTGTCAATGAGTTTCTTTATGTTTGTGATTCATTGATTTATACATTTGGGTACTTCCGCATTTGGAGCCTAAATGTTTACAATTGTTAGGTCTTCTTGGTGGATAGAACCCTTAATTATGATATAATGCCCTTCTTCATCTCTTGTTACAGTCTTTATTTTAAAGTCTAGATTTTCTGATATAAGTATGGCTACTCTGGCTTTTGTTTGTTGACCATTAGCATGATAGATGGTTCTCCATCCCCTTATTTTCAATCTGAAGGTGTCTTTAGGTCTAAAGTGGGTCTCTTATAAATAGCATATAGATGGATCTTGTTTTCTTATCCATTCTGTTGCCCTGTGTCTTTTGATTGGAGCATTGAGTCCATTGCCATTTAGAGTGATATTGAAAGATACGAATTTATTGCTATTGTGTTTCTTGTAGAGTTGGAGTTTCTGGTGGTGTCCTCTGGTCCTTTCTAGTCTTTCTTGCTTTTGATCTTTTTCTTTCTGTTTTTTTCTCTCCTCAGAGCGTCCCCCTTAAAATTTCTTGCAGGGCTGGTTTAGTGGTCAAAAACTCCTTTATTTTTTGTTTGGGAAACTTTTAATCTCTCCTTCTATTTTGAATGACAGCCTTGCTGGATAAAGAATTCTTGGCTGCATATTTTTCCTATTCATCACATTGAATATATCCTGCCACTCCTGTCTGGCCTGCCAAGTTTCTGTGGATAGGTCTGCTGCAAACCAGATCTGTCTTCCCTTGTAGGTTAAGAACTTTTTTTCCCTTGCTGCTTTCATGATTCTTTCCTTGCCTGAGTATTTTGTGAATTTGACTATGATATGCCTTGTTGATGGTTGGTTTTTGTTGAATCTAATGGGAGTCCTCTGTGCTTCCTGGGTTTTGATGTCTGTGTTCTCCCTAGGTTAGGAATGTTTTCTGCTATGATATGCTCACATAACCCTTCTACCCCTTTTTCTCTCTCATCATCTTCTGGGACCCATATGATTCTGATGTTGTTCCTTTAATGAGTCACTGATTTTTCTCATTCTTAAATAGTTCTCTTTATGCCTTAGTCTCCCTTTTTTTTTTCTGCTTCATTATTCTCTATATGTTTGTCCTCTGTATCGCTGATTTGCTGCTCTGACTCATCCATCCTTGCCACTGTGGCATCCATTTGAGATTTTAGCTCAGTTATAGCATTTTTTATTTCATCATGACTAGCTTTTACTTCTTTTATCTCCATAGAGAAGGATTCTAATCTATTTTCGACCCCAGCTAGTATTCTTATTATTATGATTCTAAATTCTGTTTCATACATATTGCTTGTATATGTGTTGGTTAAGTCCCTGGCTGTCGTTTCTTCCTGCTCTTTCTTTTGGGGTGAATTCCTTCATTTCATCATTTTGAAGGAAGAAAAGGAATTAATAAGGTAAACAATTTAAAATTAAAAAATTAAAAACAACACACACACACACACAAATCAAATAAATGATGTTAGATCCTAGGTGTGTTTTGGTCCAGTTATTGATAGGAGTTTGTAAAATAAGAAAAAAAAGGGGGGGGGGAGAGGAAAAAAAAAGGAAAACCTCTGAAAATTTGAGAAAATGAATACAATGAAATAGAGTAAAATGAAATCGAAGTAAAATAGAATTTGAGAAATTTACAAAAAAGTAAAAATATAGTAGCAAAATATTAAACAAATATTTTTAATAAAAATGGAAAAAATAAATAATTTCTCTTTCTTTATTCAAGAAAAAGAAAATTGAAAAAAAAAAAAGAAAATTGAATAGATGGACCAGTGAACAGACTGAAATATGATTGAAATGACATAGTTTTCCCCTAGAAGTCAAACTATGAAGTACTTCGTGTCCATAAACTAAGCAGGCAGAGAGATTTGTGGTGTTCCTGAAGAGCGGGTTTGGCCCAGTTGGGCAGGGCTTAGTGAAATGGCTCCATTCTCCACTAGATGGCACAATTAGCTTACTGGGATGATTGTTGTGGTGTTTGAGGTGTGTATGCGCATGCGCGGGAGGGGTGAAAATGGGGCCACCCAGCTACCCAGCCTCTAGTATCAGAACTCTGTGCTCTCCCCAACCAACAATCATGTACCTGTCCTTTGTCTCCGGCTTCTGTCCACTCTCCGCTTTTACATTGTCCGTGACCAAGTCGTCAGATAGCCAGATGGCACCTCCCTCCTGAGTTTTATGTCAAATGCAGCTGTTTGCCGACTCCTCACTTCTGAGGGACTGCAGCTTTGATCCACTAAGATCCTCTGGGGAAGGTCTCACTGAGCAACGGCTGGGTGCTGGCTGCACCCAGGAATGTTCATGGAACTGTGCTGCTGCTGATGCCCAGAGACTGCGGCTCGGTGCCAGTCCGCCCCAGAAAAAGTTCTCACGATTGTGTAGCAGCATCGTTTCAGGGATTATGGGAAACCACAACACACACCTGGCACCAGGCTTCACCCTTAGCGACCTTGTTCCAGCACCAGTGAATGTGGTTGTTCTCTGGTGTCTGCTGGGACCAGGTGCACATAGCCTCTACTAAATGTCCTTCCAGCAGTGGAACCTCTTTTCCCTGTCTGTCCTGAGGACCTCCTGAACCCCACTCTGCTCCTGGGGATTCGCCCTTCCTACCAGAGCACCGCCAGGTATTGAGCTGTGGAGTTTCAGACTCTGCACTCCCCCTGTTTATAGAGTCTTAATGGAATTTAAACCCTTTCCTTTCTCCTTTCTTCTTTTTCCTTTTTTAGTTCAGTCTCTGTGGCTGTTTCCACTTTTCCACTTTCTCTCCAGGTGCTTTTGTGGGGGGGGTTCTTTTCCCACACTCTTCCCCCGTCTCTGTTGTCTCTCTGCAAGCAAAAACAGCTTTCTGCCTTCCACAGCTTCTCTCTCCCCAAGTTGACCACTCTGTGCCATCTACCTGCTGAGTTCTGTGATTCAGGCTGTGCAGATTGTTTTGTTAATCCTCAAATCAGTTTTCTAGGTGTGCAGGATGGTTTAGTGTTGATCTGACTGTATTTCATGGATGCGAGATGCAAAAAAACTTCCATGCTTCTCCACCATCTTGACTCCTCCAGTCAAGGCAGGTCTTTTATGCTAAGGTAAGAGTCCTAACCGGGAAAACCTGGGACCCTGATGTATAAGATAGGGACATCTGGATGGATGCTTCTAAGGATTTTGGCTCTAAAGACTCCCCTAAGAATTTGCACAGTTGGCCTACTATTCCATAATAAGATTGATAGACATTGTATTGTATTATAACTTGTATAATCCCTTCTCCCATAAGGCAGCAGGTCCCCACTTCAGGAGCCCTACCCCCTCTTCTGGGTGGTAGGCCAATAACTTGGGGTTCAATACTAGCACAACCTGGCCAGGGAAATGCTGGAACTGGTAAGGGAGGAAAAATGTTATACACTGAAGGATCTGCAAGAATTAGCTAGCAGAAGCAAGGTGGTATACTGGGGGTTGTATTTTGAGGGTGATTTATCAGGGGTTGGAATGTAAGACTGGATAATCAAGAATCCAAAAACTTAGGGACACTTTTGGGGGGTTGCAGGATTTAGCACACTGGCAAGAACCCCAGGGGATGAGATGGTTCTTAGAGTCTTTAAGAAAGGAATAGCCAGTGTTGAATGAAATAGAAATGTTTGAGCTATCCTGGCAGATAGTAGAAGGAAGCAGCTAAGGAAAGTGGGCAAGCAGGAATAGCTATGTTATATGACGCCACCAAACATACCAATTGATTTTGTTCTATGGGAGGGCTTAGAAGACACACCATTCATGAGGCCATCAGGAAAACACTGGTGAGAATACCATCAGCATCATAGTGGCAGCTCTTCTCTGCAGGTCAGGGATGATTGTAGGAGAGGTGGTTACAGAGTGGGGCTCATTAATATCCATGAGGATGATGAGCTTCAATGTAATAGAGGCCACAATAATTATAATGATCTTTGAGGCCCAAGGGTACAGCTAAGGGACTAGAGCTGCACAGAATTGTAGAGATGGTAATAGAGAATGATGTCTCTAGCAGAAAAAGAGGTAGCAATACCATGGCAAGTATATACTATGATGATTCCCGTAGTTCTTTTCTGAAAGGGACCTCTGGTAGTTTACTCGGGTGGTTGTATACTGGGGAAGGGAAAATGCTCAGACATTTTGAGGACTATTAGACACACAGTTTGAGTTGACATTGATACCTGGAGACCCAGAGCATCATCATAGTTCTAATAGAGTGGGGGCCTATAGGGACCAGGTAATAAATTAAGTCCTTGCTAAAGTCTGGCTCAGAGTGGCCTGCTAGGTTTGTGGACACACCCAGTGGTTATTTAATCTGTTTCTGATTGCATTGATTTACTTAGATGTTAGAATAACCCTCACACTGGGTTCTTAGTCTGTAGAATAGAAGATAGAGTGAGGTATGCCAAGTAGAAACCTCCAAAATTGTTCCTTCACCTTACTTCTTTTCCCAGCCAAGATAGTAAATGGGAAATAATATCACATCCCTGAGAATGACTGAAGACTATTGCTGGTTTAAACAAGCAGTAGCTTTTGTCACAGCTACTGTGCCGGGTATAGTCTAATTGCTAGGGCAGATGGATAAGTCTTCAGATATATGATATATGGTCATTATCTGACAAAAGCAATTCTTTTTTTCCAAATCCAGTCAGGAAAGAGGATCAGAAACAGTTTGTATTCATGTGGGATGGCCAACAGTATTTATTCATTTACACTTTGGCCTTAGGGCTATGTCAGCTTTCCTACCCACTGCCACAATATAGTTTGATGAGATCTGGACTGTCTGGGTGTCCCACAGAACCATCACACTGATCCATTTCATTGATGGCATGCTGATGTGCTCCAGGTAATGTGGTAGGAGATAAACCCTACCAAGATTAAGGAACCTGCCATTTCAGTGAAGGTTTAAGGAATCTAATGGTCTGGAGTATGTTGGGATAGCTCTCCAAAGTAAAAAATTGCTGCATCTTTTATCCTTTACCATGAAGATGGAAGCACAGTGCCAGAAGTCCTCTTTGGGTTCTGGAAGCAATATATTCTACAACTAAGATCATTGCTTTGGTTCATATACCAGGTAACATGGAAGGCTGCCAGCTCTGAGTGAAACCTGGAGAAAAAAAGAGTTCTGCCGATAGGATCTGGAGAACCCTATGATGTTGGAAGTGTCAGTGATGGGAAAGATGCAACGTGGAGCTTTTGTTAAGCTCCAGTAGGAGAATCATAATGCAGGCCCTTAGAATTCTGACTATTGCTGCCTCTGAATGTTCAACTTGTCAATAGTAGAGATCAATGCTGAGCTCTCTATAGAGCACTATTTGAGGAAACCAACCAGTTACTTGGTGGCAAGTCAACTACATTGGGCCTTGGGCGGTGGTTCATCCTCCAGAGATAGGTGACTTATTTAGGGTATGAGTTTGCCTTTTCTGCCTATAGTTCCTTGGCCACCATCACTATTTAGGGGCTTATGGAATGCCTAATCTATAAGCAGAGATTCTCACACAGCTTAGCATCCACACATGGAACCTACTTCACAGTAGAGGATGTGTGAAGTGGATCCATGGTCATGAGTCCACTGGTCATATAATGCACCATCCTGGGGCAGCTGGCCTTAGAAATGTTGGAACAATTTTTGTTTATTTTTTATTTAAAAAAAATTTTTTTTCAATATATGAAATTTATTGTCAAATTGGTTTTCATACAACACCCAGTGCTCATCCCAAAAGGTGCCCTCCTCAATACCCATCATCCACCCTCCCCTCCCTCCCACCCCCCATCAACCCTCAGTTTGTTCTCAGTTTTTAAGAGTCTCTTATGCTTTGGCTCTCTCCCACTCTAACCTCTTTTTTTTCCCCTTCCCCTCCCCCATGGGTTTCTGTTAAGTTTCTCAGGATCCACATAAGAGTGAAAACATATGGTATCTGTCTTTCTCTGTATGGCTTATTTCACTTAGCATAACACTCTCCAGTTCCATCCACGTTGCTACAAAGGGCCATATTTCATTCTTTCTCATTGCCACGTAGTACTCCATTGTGTATATAAACCACAATTTCTTTATCCATTCATCAGTTGATGGACATTTAGGCTCTTTCCATAATTTGGCTATTGTTGAGAGTGCTGCTATAAACATTGGGGTACAAGTGCCCCTATGCATCAGTACTCCTGTATCCCTTGGGTAAATTCCTAGCAGTGCTATTGCTGGGTCATAGGGTAGGTCTACTTTTAATTTTTTGAGGAACCTCCACACTGTTTTCCAGAGTGGCTGCACCAATTTGCATTCCCACCAACAGTGCAAGAGGGTTCCCATTTCTCCACATCCTCTCCAGCATCTATAGTCTCCTGATTTGTTCATTTTGGCCACTCTGACTGGTGTGAGGTGATATCTGAGTGTGGTTTTGGTTTGTATTTCCCTGATGAGGAGCAACGTTGAGCATCTTTTCATGTCCCTGTTGGCCATCCGGATGTCTTCTTTAGAGAAGTGTCTATTCATGTTTTCTGCCCATTTCTTCACTGGGTTTTTTGTTTTCGGGTGTGGAGTTTGGTGAGCTCTTTATAGATTTTGGATACTAGCCCTTTGTCCGATATGTCATTTGCAAATATCTTTTCCCATTCTGTCGGTTGCCTTTTAGTTTTGTTGGTTGTTTCCTTTGCTGTGCAGAAGCTTTTTATCTTCATAAGCTCCCAGTTCATTTTTGCTTTTAATTCCCTTGCCTTTGGGGATGTGTCAAGTAAGAAATTGCTACGGCTGAGGTGAGAGAGGTCTTTTCCTGCTTTCTCCTCTAGGGTTTTGATGGTTTCCTGTCTCACATTCAGGTCCTTTATCCATTTTGAGTTTGTTTTTGTGAATGGTGTGAGAAAGTGGTCTAGTTTCAACCTTCTGCATGTTGCTGTCCAGTTCTCCCAGCACCATTTGTTAAAGAGACTGTCATTTTTCCATTGGATGTTCTTTCCTGCTTTGTCAAAGATGAGTTGGCCATACATTTGTGGGTCTAGTTCTGGGGTCTCTATTCTATTCCATTGGTCTATGTGTCTGTTTTTGTGCCAATACCATGCTGTCTTGATGATTACAGCTTTGTAGTAGAGGCTAAAGTCTGGGATTGTGATGCCTCCTGCTTTGGTCTAATTCTTCCAAATTACTTTGGCATTCGGGGCCTTTTGTGGTGGAACAATTTTTTAAAGGTACAACTGAAGTGCCAGATTTGTGATAACACTCTAAAGCAATGGGAAATATATAAGGAAAACTTCTGGTGCTACATCCCCAATGAGAAGAATACATGGGTCTGGGAACCAAGAGATGCAAGCTTATCAATTACTCACAATGACCCCATGGAGGATTTTGTACTTTGTATACCTGCAGCTCTCAGCTTTGCAGAGTTGGAGGCCCTGATTCCCAAAGAAAGTGTACTCTTGCCAGGGGACACAGCGAGGATCCCACTGAACTATAATCTATGGCTGCCATGAGGACAATTTCAGATTCTTTGTGTCCAGGGACTAGACTGGATTGGCAAAGGTAATTGACCCTGATCATCAGGAAAAGGTAAGTCTGCTTTTATACAGTAGGGACAGGGAGGGAATATGTGTGGAATCTATGTGATGCAGTTGGGCATCTCCTGGTATTCCCTTGACCCATGAATGGACACATGCAGCAACTCCAGCCTGAGAAGGGTGTGATTACCAGACCCTTGAGAAATGAAGGATTAGGTCACACTACCAGTAAGCCATCAAGACCAGGCAGGGTGACAGATGACAGTGAGGAGAATTTAGAATGGAAAATCCAGAGTATGGGTATCAGTTGTGGGCCTGAGATCAACAGCAGTGATCAGGGCTGTAGTTCATTCCATTAACCTGGCCCTTCTTCACGAAAAAAGGCCCCTGGGAATGAAGGAAGAACTGCTCCACAATCGCTTGTAGAGAGGGAGATGTGTGCAACCATGAGAATGTGCCTTTCTTGTCTCTGACTGTGGGGAGCATAACTGATTGATGCCCCCAGCTGCTATATTGTAAGTACGCTACCGCATTTGCTCTGAGGCTATGTTTCCTGTGGTCTGTTTCTAGCCAGTGAGGTGCACAGCAGGGATATTACACCAGGCCCTTTCCTTTGAGGCAGAGGACGCCTCAGACTGATGACTTTGGCCTGAGGATTCTATGTTAGCTTTGCAGAAACTTTCTGAAAGCTTCATGGCAGTCTAAAGCTCTTCCTATCCTACTTTACTTCTTTCCCTTTCTCCTTCCTATGGGTCAGACGTGTGTCATTGTCTGACAGATCTCATCCTTCTCTAGCTCCCTCCCCATTTTCTTTCAGAGGCACTCTCAACCAATTTCTTGCAAGTCTAATCTGATCTTGATGCTTACTTCTTGGAGGACCTGAATGAACACAGGTAGCTATAAATTTACCCATTGTATAGATGAAGAAACTATATACTTCAGAGGGATTAAGTAACCTGCACAAGCTTAAACAGCCACTTAGTGGCAGAGCAATGATATAAATCCAGGATTATCTGGCTTCAAAGCCCGAGTACCTAGATGTCATATTCTTGTTTTTCTGCCTCTGCCCCTTCTGTTTGATTCATTCTCCCTTAGTCTCCTGGAAGGGCTTTTGAATATTCTAGTCTGTCTCTACCTTGCAAAGGCAGGAGGAGTTTTTGACTGCACTTGTACCAGAATGTGAAAGGAATAACAGTTGTACTCCTGGGGTTGGTAGTTCTTGAGGTTAAAGAGTCCCCTTGGGGAAGGAGAAACTCCGAGGATATGGTTGGGGCAGTTTTGTTGAGCTTTCCCTCCACTCCCTGGAAAGTCTCCTTGGAGAGTTAAATTGTGAAAGTTTAGTTTTATAAGAGAAACCATATGCCTTTATACTCATTATCTTATTAGAACATGTCCCTCCCTCACACAAAATCTTCTAGGATTTAGTAAGGTTTCTTCTTTTTTTATTAAATAAAACACAAAATTTTTAAGGTGAACACTGAAATGAAAACCAAGGGCCGTCTGGACTTTGTGGCTCAGGTACTATGTCTGTGGAATTCATTCACTTTTTCCTGATGAGTTTATTTGTTCTCCTTTCACTGTTTCTCTTCCCAGTTTTTCTTGAACTCACCATATCAATTCCCACCATTCCACTGAGAATGTTCTTGGGAAGGTCCCCAGTGGCCTCCAGGTTATGAAATCCAATATTCACTTTCTCAGTTCCCATATTGCTTGTCCCCTAGGCAATGTTAACATAGTTGATCACTCCCTAATCTTACCTTAAAATGATCTTCATCTTCACCTATCTTTGGAGACACCACCTTTCACTGTTTTTCTGCCTATATCATGAACTGCTCCTTGTCATATTTCTTATTATATTAGAGTGCCCTAGGACTCAGGCCTCAGCAAACTACTTCTATATTGGGCCAGATACTAAATATTTTTTTGTTTGGGGGCCATATGGTCTCTATTACAACTACTCAAGAAGCCATAGACAGTATAGTAGTTCCCCATTATCTGTGGTTTCAGTTACTCACGGTGTGGTAGCAGATGCTCCTCCTGTTATAACGTCAGAAGGTCAGTAGTAGCTTAACAGTACTTTACAGTGCCCATATCATTTACCTCATTTTGTCTTATCATGTAGGTATTTTATCATCTTACATCATCACAAGAAGGGTGAATACATATAGTAAGATATTTTGAGAGAGACTACATTCATATAACTTTTATTACAGTATATTGTTAAAATTATTCTTTTTTATTATTATTTTTGTTGATCTCAGTGTGCCTGATTTTTAATTTTTTTAATGTTTATTTATTTTTGATAGATAGAGACAGAGCAGGAGCAGAGCAGGGTCAGAGAGAGAAGGAGACACAGAATCCGAAGCAGGATTCAGGCTCTGAGCTGTCAGCACAGAGCCTGATGTGGGACTTGAACTCACAAACTGTGGGATCATAACCTGAGCCAAAGTCAGACACTTAACTGACTGAGCCACCCAGGCACCCCTAATGTGCCTGATTCTTAAACTTTATCATAGGTATGTATGTATAGGGAAGTGTGTGTGTGTGTGTGTATGTGTATATATACACAGTTCAGTACTGTCCACAGTTTCAGGCATCAGCTGAGGGTCTTGGAACATATCCCTTGAGGATAAGGTAGTGGGGGACGACTCTACTTAAGTAAATGTTGAATTGATCATTGTCAAGATTGCTATATTTATTCAGTGCTTATGATGAGCCTTGCATTGCTAAGTAAACAATAATTTGTCAACCTAGTATTTCAGCATAGTTATCCGAACATGACTGGAGCTCAGAGGGAGGAAAAGTTCCCTTCCTGTGTACATAAGGGCAAAGAATTCTGTTTTGAAATGTCTATTTCTCTAGGCCCTGTGCCAAATTTTATTTGAAATTCAGGGATTTTGAAAGGCTCAAGTCTCCATCTGAACTCTTTTTTCTTATTAATGTCAGTATTCAGCCTTTGCTAATGACCTGAGAGTAGGAAGTATGTAGGGGTAAGGAGGAGAAGAGCTTCAGCTGCTGGGGGGAATGTGGGGCAGCTTCTTAGTAGGGTCTAAGAAAGAAAGAGGTTACTTTATTTGTTGAGATGTAGTGATTAAACTCCCAAAGTGCATTTTGAGAGACAGTTGCACACAAGAATAAAGATGACAATTAAAATTAATTACTGTTGTTGTAGATGTTTGCATTTCTACAGCAGTTTGTATTTACTAAGAATTTTGTAATCAGTTATTAACTCTCCCTTACCAGAGCCTTGTGACATGGGCAACATTACTACAGATGTTTGTTTCGTCTTCTGGGAAGAAATATGAGCTTCTTTAGCCAAATACGAGGATTAAGGAATCAAAATCCTTATTGCTGCTCTTTCACTGACTGTGTGATTTTGAGAATCCAAATAATGAGAACTTGAACATTGTCTTACTCTGTAATTTTATTATGAAGAATAACTCATGAAGATGGTTCAGGGGGTTGGTAAATTAAAAAAGGTATGTAATAATATTTACCTCTCAAATTCATTTTCTTCTAGGTTTTATTTTTTTAATTTTTAATTTTTTTAAGTTTACTTATTTATTTTGAGAGAGAGACAGAGAGAGAGCACGAGCCGGGGGAGGGGCAAGAGAGAAGGGATCCCAAGCAGGCTTTACACTCAGCGTGGAGCCTTACATGGGGCTTGAACTCATGAAATGTGATATCATGAGTTCTCATGATCATGAAATCAAGAGTCGGATGCTTAACCAACTGAGCCACCCAGGTGCCCCATTTTCCTCCAGGTTAAAAAAAAATAATAATAGCATTTATAGAGTATTTTTACATATCAAGTACTTAGCCTAGTACCTAGCATATTAATAAACCCTTAATAAAAATTATCCATTATCAATACTGTAATAAAACTTATGTAATATATGCATTATTTTTGCTTCCATTCGATTGCATTCATATTACTGTCTTTGGTTGAAGATGCATGCAGATGTACACTCACTTATTCAGCAATATTTGTTGAGTGACTACCATTTATCACGCAGTGTTCCTGGAGCTAGGGACATAGCGGTAAACAAAAAGGAGTTCCTACTCTGATGAAGTTTATATTTTGGCAGGAGGGGGAGGACTCACATTATCGTGGTGGAGAGGCTTACATTCCAGTGGGAGTTAGGCCAAGATAGAGAGGGTAGAAGCATGATTAGGATATATTTAGAAAATATGTGGAGAACTTTTTTCTGATTTTTATATAAAATAGTATTTTATTATAGCAGTAGGTTAAGAATAAGCTATTAATTTTTATAAAAGTATTTAAATGCATAGTTGTATATTTTATTTTAAAAACAAATATACTGGGGCACTTGGGTGGCTCTGTCACTTAAGGGCCTGACTCTTGATTTTGGCTCACATCATGATCTCATGGTTGGTGACATCAAGCCCTGCATGGGTCTCTGCACTGTTGATAGCATGGAGCCTGCTTGGGATTTTCTCTCTCTGCCACTTTTGTATTCTTTGGGTAAATACCCAATAACAGAATTATTGAATCATATGGTAATTCTATTCTTAATTTTTTGAGGAACCTCTGTATTGTTTTCTACAGTTTTCTAGCAGTTTGCATCTCCATCAACAGCACACAGTTCTTTTTCTCCACATCCTCACCAAAACTTATTATGTTTTTTATTTTAGCTATTCTGACAGGTGTGAACTGATAATCTCATTGATATGAGATGGTTTTGATTTGCATTTCCTTGATGATGAGTGATACTGAATTTTTTCATGTGTCTGTTGGCCATCTGTATGTCTTTTTTGGAGAAATGTCTACTCATGTCTTCTGCCCGTTATTTAATTGGGTTATTTGGTTTTGGGGTGTAGAATTGTATGAGTTATTTATGTATTTTGCATACTAACCCCTTCTCTTATTCAGTAGGTTGTCTTTTTGTTTTGCTGATTGTTTCCTTTGCTGTGCAGAAGCTTTATATTTTGATGTAGTCCCAATAGTTTATTTTTGCTTTTATTTCCCTTGCTATAGGAGACATATCTAGAAAAAATCTTCAAGCTTTTTTATTACATGAAGCCCACAGGATTCCTGGTTCTTCTTTTAATGGTGAGGCCTCCATGCTCTGCCTTTCTGTTGGAAAACCCTGTAAGGGTAAGAAACAAGAGAACATTACAGGGGAATACTCCCAGAAGATGTCTCTGATCTTGGATTCCTTCTGTTTTACCAAAGGAAAATTCAAACAGGTTAGCCTCTGACATGAAGAGACCTAGGCATAAGTCCACAGCAGCATGTAAGTACACTGAGAAACCTGCATAAAAATAGACCATCTCAGGCACTCAGAACTTAAACTTCAGGCTTGGATTAAGCTCCTAGACACATTAGGGAGACAACCAACAATTATTCTATTTTACATGGAAATGCTAATTTCACTTGCAAAAGAGAAGTACTAAAATAGTATTATGATTATAATAGTAGAAATGTAGGAGTATGAGATTTGTAATGTTATAGACAAATTAAGCATGAAATGCAAATACCACAGTAGAGTGGGCTGGGTATCCAGATTTCAGCTGAAATTCTCTGAAAGGGTTACAATGGCTAGCTAGTTCTACTGATTAAAGGGCCCTAGAGTAGAGTGTTAGGAGAAGGAAGAAGTATAAAGAGAGGATATAGACAAAAGTTAAAGTGGCCTTAATGTTTTTGACCTCTTCTTAGCTCTTCTCAGGAGGCTGTTCATAGATTTGAATATTTATAGTTGTGTATTCTCTTACTGGAGTATGGGTACATGAGAGCTAATTTAATAACTGTTACTTATAAGACTGCCACTTATGATGACTGTGAGTGGTAGCTTGAAGACTGTTGTAGTGTTCTTGGGCTTATATACCAAAATACAATAGACTGGCTGGCTTATAAACAACAGAAATTTATTTCTCACAGTTCTGGAGGTTGGAAAGTCCAGGATTAAAGTGCCTGTAGATTCATTGTCTTGTGGGTAAGGGGCATTAAGGAATCTACTCCTGAAATCATTGCTTTACTGTATGCTAACTAATTTGGATATAAATTTTAAAAAATAAAAAATAAAGAAAAAAAGATTTAAAAACAAACAAAAAAAAAAAAGGAATTCTTGGCTGCATATTTTTCTGATTCAGCACAGTGAATATATCCTGCCACTCCTGTCTGGCCTGCCAAGTTTCTGTGGATAGGTCTGCTGCAAACCTGATCTGTCTTCCCTTGTAGGTTAGGGGCTTTTTTCCCTTGCTGCTTTCATGATTCTCTCCTTGCCTGAGTATTTTGTGAATTTGACTATGATATCCCTTGTTGATGGTCAGTTTTTGTTGAATCTAATGGGGTCCTCTGTGCTTCCTGGGTTTTGATGTCTGTGTCTTTCCCCAGGTTAGGAAAGTTTTCTGCTATGATTTGCTCACATAACCCTTCTAACCCTTTTTCTCTTCCTCTTCTGGGACCCCGGTGATTGTGATGGTGTTCCTTTTTAATGAGTCACTGATTTCTCTGATTCTTAAATTGTGCTCTTTTGCCTTAATCTCCCTCTTTTTTTCTGCTTCATTTTTCTCTATAGATTTGTCCTGTATATAGCTGATTCTCTGTTCTGCCTCATCCATCCTTGCTGCCGTGGCATCCATCCATAATTGCAGCTCAGTTATAGCATTTTTAATTTCATTCTATTTTTTACTTCTTTTATCTCTGCAGGAAGGGATTCTAATCTATTTTCGACTCCAACTAGTATTCTTATTATTGTGATTCTAAATTCTGGTTCAGACATCTTGCTAGTATCTGTGTTGGTTAAATCCCTGGCTGTCGTTTCTTCGTGCTCTTTCTTTTGGGGTGAATTCCTTTGTTTTGTCATTTTGAAGGGAGAAAAGGAATTAATGAGGTAGAAAAATTAAAATAAAAAACAATTAAAAATTTAAAATATTAAAATTACAAAATTAAACACACACACAAACAAAAAAATCAGATAAATGATGCTAGATCCTAGGTATGTTTTGGTCTGGGTGTTGAAAGTGGTTTGACAGAAGAGAAAAAAAGGGGAAAAAAAGGAAATCTTTTGGGAATTTGAAAAAAATGAATACAGTGAAGTAGACTAAAATGAGATGATGGGAGTAAAATGGAATTTGAAAAAAATTACACAAAAGTAAAGAATATAGTAGAAAAAAGTAAAGAAAAATATTTTTAATATAAGTTATAATAAAAATGATTTTTTTCTCTTTCTGTATTCAAGAAAAAGAAAAGAAATGAAAAAGAAAAAAGAGAAAAAAAGAAATCATTTGAAAATTTGAAAAAGTGAATACAGTGAATACACTGTAGTAGACTAAAACAAAATGATGGAAGTAAAATAGAATTTGAAAAAATTTACAGAAAAGGAAAAAATATAGTAAGAAAGTAAAGAAAAATATTTTTAATAGAAATTTAAAGTAAAAATGAAGTTTTTCTTTCTGAGTTCAAGAAAAAGAAAAGAAACAAAAAAAAAAGAAAAAAGGAAATCGTTTGAAAAGGTGGATACACTGAAGTAGACTAAAATAAAATGATGGAAGTAAGAATTAGAAAAAATTTACACAAAAGTAAAAAATATAGTAAAAAATTAAAAATATGTTTAATAAAAATTGAAAATAAAAATGAATTTTTTCTTTCTGTATTCAAGAACAGTGTAAAAGAGAAAAAAAAGAAAGAATATTGAATAGATGGACCTGCTAACAGATTGAAATAGGACTGAAATTACTTTGTTTTCCCCTAGAAGTCAGACTATGTAGCGCTTTGTAGTCCATAAACTAAGTAGGTGGTGAGACTTGTGTTCCTCAAAAGCGAGGTTGGCCCAGTTGGGCAGGGCTCAGTGTAAGAACTCCGTTCTCCACTAGATGGCGCTGCTAGCCTACTGGGGTGGATTGTTACAGTGCTCGTAGTTGTGTATACTCATGCGTAGGAGCGGTGAAAATGGCATCACCCAGCTACCCAGGCGCTAGTATCGGAATTCTGTTCTCCCAGATCAGCAATCCCGCACCATCCTCTGTCTTCAGCTCTTGTCCGCTCCCTGCTTGTTCACTGTCAGTGACCAGGCCCCAGGAAGTACCTCTCTCCCAAGTTTTGTTTCAGATGTGGCTGTTTTCCCTGGCCCCTTACTTCTGAAGGACTGTGGCTTTGACCTGTTCTGCCCCTCTGTGGGAGAGTCTCACTGAGCAATGGCCGAATGAGCAATGGCCGAATGTCAGCTGCATCCAGGAATGCTTGCTGGACTCTGGTGCTGCCGGTGCCCCAAGATTGCAGCCAGGTGCCAGCCCGCCCCAGAAAAAGTTCATGAGATAGTGTAGCAGCAGCTTTTCAGAGATTATGGAAAATCACAACACACATCTGGCACCAGGCTTCACCCTTAATGACCTTGTCCCAGCACCACCAAATGTGGCCGTTTTCTGGGGTCTGCTGGTACCAGGTGGCTTCAACCGTCTCTACCAAATGTCCTTCCAGCAGTGGAACCGCTTTTCCCCATGTGGCCTGAGAACCTCCCGAACCCCACTCTCTGTTCCTGGGGATTCGCCCTTCCCACCAGAGCACCTCCAGGTATGGAGCTGCAGAGTTGCAGACTTTGCATTCCCCTTGTTTACAGTCTTAATGGAATTTAAACCCTCTCCTTTCTCCCTTTTTAGTTTAGTCCCTGTGGCTGTTTCCAATTTTCCACTTTCTCTCCAGCTGCTTTTGGGAAGGGGTGCTTTTCCCATATTCTCCCCACCCTCCCCCCTCCCAGTCTCCGTCCTCTCTCCGCCTGCAAAAGTGGCTCCCTGCCTGCCCCTGGCTTCTCGCTCCCCAAGTTCGGCTCTCCCGCCGCATATCTGCTGAATTCTGTGGTTCAGGTTGTGCAGATTGTTGTGTTAATCCTCCAATCAGTTTTCTAGGTGTGTAGGATGGTTTAGTGTTGGTCTGGCTGTATTTCATGGAAGGGAGCCACACAAAAAGCTTCCATGCTGTTCCCCCATCTTGGCTCCTCGTACCCTATTGGAAATTTTTTGATTATTGATTCAGTCTCCTTGCTGATAATTGCTTTGTTGAAATTTTCTATTTCTTCTTCACTTTTGATAGGTTATGTTTCTAGCAATTTATCCATTTCTTCTAGATTGTCTAATTTGCTGAAATATATAGTTTTTCATAAAATTCTCTTACAATTGTTTGTATTTATGTGGTGTTGTTATTTCTCTTTCATTTATGATTTTGTTTACTCGAGTCCTCTCTTTCTCCCTCCCTCCTTCTTTTTATGAGTCTGGCTAGAGGTTTATCAGTTCTGTTGATCTTTTCAAAGAATTAGCTCCTGGTTTCATTGATATCTTCTATTGTTTTTTGTTTGTTTGCTTCCATATCATTTATTTCTGCTCCACTCTTTATTATTTCCTTCTTTCTGCTGTTTTGGGGATTTGTATATTTTTTTATTTTATCTTATTTTTTTAAATATTTATTCATATTTGAGAGACAGAGAGAGACAGAGCATTAGCAGGAGAGGGGCAGAGAGAGAGGGAGACACAGAATCTGAAGCAGGCTCCAGGCTCTGAGCTTTCAGCACAGAGTCCAACATGGGGCTTGAACTTACAAACCTTGAGATCATGATCTGAGCCATAGTTGGACACCCCACTGACTGAGCCACCCAGGCACCCCTGGGATTTGTTTGTTGTTCTTCCTAGCTTCTTTAGGTGGAAGGTTACATTGTTTGAGATTTTTCTTGCTTGAAGTAGGCCTGGATTGCTATAAACTTCCCTCCTAGAGCTATTTTTGTTGCATCCCAAAGGTTTTGGACCGTTGTGTTTCCTTTTCATTTGCCTCCATGTAATTTTTCATTTCTTCTTTGATTTTTTGGTTAACCCATTCATTGTTTAGTAGCATGTTATTTAATCTCCATCTATTTGTGCTCTTTTCTTACTTTTTCTTGTTGACTTCTAGTTTCATAGCATTGTAGTCAGAAAAGATGCATGGTATGACTTCAATCTTTTTTTGAATCTGTTGAGACTTGTTTTGTGGCCTAACATGTGATCTATTCTGACAAATGTTCAGTGTGCACTTGAAAAGAATGTGTATTCTGCTGCTTTAGGATGGAATATTCCAAATATATGTGTTAAATACATCTAATCCAGTGTGTCATTAAAAGCCACTGTTTCCTTGTTGATTTTGTTTAAATGATCTGTCCATTGATGTAAGTGGGGTGTTAAAGTCCCCTACTATTACTGTATTGCAGTCAATTAGTTCCTTTATGTTTATTATTAACTGTTTTATGTATTTGGGTATCCCCATATTGGGTTCATAAATATTTACAATTGTTGTATCTTCTTGTTGGATTGTCCCCTTTATTATTATACAGTGTCCTCCTTTGTCTTTTTTTTTTTTACAGACTTTGTTTTAAAGTCTATTTTGTCTGATATAATTACTGCTGTTTCAGCTTTTTTGACATCAGTTTGCATGACGGATGTTTCTCTGTCTTCTCACTTTCAATCTGCAGGTGTCTTTAAGTCTAAATGAGTCTTGTAAGCATCATATAGATCGGTCTTGTGTTTTCATCCACTCTGTCACCCTATGCTTTTTAACTGGAGCATTTAGTCCACTTACATTCAAAGTAATTATTGATTAAAATGTATTTCTTGCCATTTTGTTACCTGTTTGGTGGTGGTTTTTGTAATTTTTTTCAGATCCTTTGTTCTCCTTCTGTCTTTCATGGTCTGCTGGTTTTCTTTAGTGATATATTTGGATTCCTTACTCTTTAGTTTTTGCATGTCTATTACTGTTTTTTTATTCGTGGTTACCATTCAGTTTATACATAACAAATTCTGCATATAGGTGTCTTTTCTAAGTTGATGGTCACTTAATTTAGAACTTATTCTTTACTTCTCTCCCCTCCATGTTTCAGATTATTTGGTCTATTTTATATCCTTTTATTTTGTGCTTCTCTTGACTAATTTTTGCAAATATAACTTATTTTTTTTTTTGCTTTTGCGCCTCCTATTTTTATTACTCTTATGGTTTTTGTTTTCCACTCACAGAGTCCTTTTTTTAATTTTAAAGATGTATTTTATATTTTTTTCCAAATTTTTATTTAAATTCTAGTTAGTTAAAAAAAAAAGGTTAGAGTGGGAGAGAGCCAAAGCATAAGAGACTCTTAAAAACAGAACTGAGGGCTGATGGGGGATGGGAGGGAGGGGAGGGTGGGTGATAGGCACTGAGGAGGGCACCTGTTGGGATGAGCACTGGGTGTTGTATGGAAACCAATTTGACAATAAATTTCATATATTTAAAAATAAAATAAATGAAAAAAATAAATTCTAGTTAGTTAAATACAGTGAAATACTGGTTTCAGGAGTAGAATTCAGTGATTCATCAATTACATACAACACCCCGTGCTCATTGTAACAAGTGCCTGCCTTGATATCCATCACCCATTAGCCCATCCCCCACCCACCTCCCTCCATCAACCCTCAGTTTGTTCCATATTTTTTTTTTCAACGTTTTTTTTTTTTATTTTTTTTTAATTTTTGGGACAGAGAGAGACAGAGCATGAACGGGGGAGGGGCAGAGAGAGAGGGAGACACAGAATCGGAAACAGGCTCCAGGCTCCGAGCCATCAGCCCAGAGCCTGACGCGGGGCTCGAACTCACGGACCGCAAGATCGTGACCTGGCTGAAGTCGGACGCTTAACCCACTGCGCCACCCAGGCACCCCTGTTCCATATTTTAAAGGTCTCTCTCGTTTCACTCTCAAAGAGTTCCTTTTATTTATTTATTTATTTATTTATTTATTTATTTATTTTTAAATATGAATTTATTGTCACATTGGTTTCCATACAACACCCAGTGCTCATTCCAACAGCTTCCCTCCTCAGTGCCCATCACCCATCCTACCCTCCCTCCCAACCCCATTCAATCCTCAGTTTGTTCTCAGTTTTTAAGAGTCTCTTATGCTTTGGCTCCCTCCCTCTTCAACTTTTTTTTTTCCTTCCTCCTCCCTCATGGGTTTCTGTTAAGTTTCTCAGGATCCACATAAGAGTGAAAACATATGGTATCTGTCTTTCTCCATTTCCACCCACATTGCTACAAAAGGCCATATTTCATTCTTTCTCATTGCCAAGTAGTATTCCATTATGTATATAAACCACAATTTCTTTATCCATTCATCAGTTGATGGACATTTTAGGCTCTTTCCATAATTCGGCTATTGTTGAAAGTGCTGCTGTAAACATTGGGGTACAAGTGCCCCTATGCATCAGTACTCCTGTATCCCTTGGGTAAATTCCTAGCAGTGCTATTGCCGGGTCATAGGGTAGATCTATTTTTAATTTTTTGAGGAACCTCCACACTGTTTTCCAGAGTGGCTGCACCAGTTTGCATTCCCACCAACAGTGCAAGAGGGTTCCCGTTTCTCCACATCCTCTCCAGCATCTATAGTCTCCTGATTTGTTCATTTTGGCCACTCTGACTGGCGTGAGGTGATATCTGAGTGTGGTTTTGATTTGTATTTCCCTGATGAGGAGTGATGTTGAGCATCTTTTCATGTGCCTGTTGGCCATCTGGATGTCTTCTTTAGAGAAGTGTGTAATCATGTTTTCTGCCATTTTTCACTGGACTATTCGTTTTTTGGGTGTGGAGTTTGGTGAGTTCTTCATAGATTTTGGATACTAGCCCTTTGTCCAATATGTCGTTTGCAAATATCTTTTCCCATTCTGTCGGTTGCCTTTTAGTTTTGTTGGTTGTTTCCTTTGCAGAACAGAAGATTTTTATCTTCATGAGGTCCCAATAGTTCATTTTTGCTTTTAATTCCCTTGCCTTTGGGGATGTGTCAAGTAAGAGATTGCTGCAGCTGAGGTCAGAGAGGTTTTTTCCTGCTTTCTCCTCTAGGGTTTGGATGGTTTCCTGTCTCACATTCAGGTCCTTTATCCATTTTGAGGTTTTTTTTGTCAATGGTGTAAGAAGGTGGTCTAGTTTCGTCTTCCTGCATGTTCCTGTCCAGTTCTCCCAGCACCATTTGTTAAAGAGACTGTCCTTTTTGCATTGGATATTCTTTCCTGCTTTGTCAAAGATTAGTTGGCCATACTTTTGTGGATCTAGTTCTGGGGTTTCTATTCTATTCCATTGGTCTGTGTGTCTGTTTTTGTGCCAATACCATGCTGTCTTGATGATTACAGCTTTGTAGTAGAGGCTAAAGTCCGGGATTGTGATGCCTCCTGCTTTGGTCTTCTTCTTCAAAACTACTTTGGCTATTCAGGGCCTTTTGTGGTTCCATACAAATTTTAGGATTGCTTGTTCTAGCTTCGAGAAGAATGCTGGTGCAATTTTGATTGGGATTGCATTGAATGTGTAGATAGCTTTGGATAGCATTTTAACAATACTATTGTTTGGGTAGTATTTTAAAATACAAACATTTTAACAATATTTATTCTTCCAGTCCATGAGCACGGAATGTTTTTCCATTTCTTTATATCTTCTTCAATTTCCTTCATAAGCTTTCTATAGTTTTCAGCATACAGATCTTTTACATCTTTGGTTAGGTTTACTCGTAGGTATTTTATGCTTCTTGGTGCAGTTGTGAATGGGATCAGTTTCTTTATTTGTCTTTCTGTTGCTTCATTATTAGTGTATAAGAATGCAACTGATTTCTGTACATTGATTTTGTATCCTGTGACTTTGCTGAATTCATGTATCAGTTCTAGCAGACTTTTGGTAGAGTCTGTTGGGCTTTCCATGTATAATATCATGTCATCTGCAAAAAGTGAAAGCTCAACTTCATCTTTGCCAATTTTGATGCCTTTGATTTCCTTTTGTTGTCTGATTGCTGATGCTAGAACTTCCAACACTATGTTAAACAACAGCGGTGAGAGTGGACATCCCTGTCGTGTTCCTGAACTTAGGGGGAAAGCTCTCAGTTTTTCCCCATTGAGGATGATGTTAGCTGTGGGCTTTTCATAAATGGCTTTTATGATGTTTAAGTATGTTCCCTCCATCCCAACTTTCTCGAGGGTTTTTATTAAGAAAGAATGCTGAATCTTGTCAAATGCTTTTTCTGCATCAGTTGACAGGATCATATGGTTCTTTTCTTTTCTTTTCTTAATGTGATGTATCACATTGATTGATTTGCGAATGTTGAACCAACCCTGCAGCCCAGGAATGAATCCCACTTGATCATGGTGTATAATTCTTTTTATATGCTGTTGAATTCAATTTGCTAGTATCTTATTGAGAATTTTTGCATCCATATTCATCAGGGATATTGGCCTGTAGTTCTCTTTTTTTTGCTGGGTCTCTGTCTGGTTTAGGAATCAAAGTAATGCTGGCTTCATAGAATGAGTCTGGAAGTTTTCCTTCCCTTTCTATTTTTTGGAATAGCATGAAAGGATAGGTATTATCTCTGCTTTAAATGTCTGGTAGAATTCCCCTGGGAAGCCATCTGGTCCTGGACTCTTATCTGTTGGGAGATTTTTGATGACTGATTCAATTTCTTCGCTGGCTATGGGTCTGTTCAAGTTTTCTATTTCTTCCTGTTTGAGTTTTGGAAGTGTGTGGGTGCTTAGGAATTTGTCCATTACTTCCAGGTTGTCCAGTTTGTTGGCATATAATTTTCATAGTATTCCCTGATAATTGCTTGTATTTCTGAGGGATTGGTTATAATAATTCCATTTTCATTCATGATTTTATCTACTTGGGTCATCTCCCTTTTCTTTTTGAGAAGCCTGGCTAGAGGTTTGTCAATTTTGTTTATTTTTTCAAAAAACCAACTCTTGGTTTCGTTGATCTGCTCTACCGTTTTTTTAGATTCTATATTGTTTATTTCTGCTCTGATCTTTATTATTTCTCTTCTTCTGCTGGGTTTGGGGTGTCTTTGCTGTTCTGCTTCTATTTCCTTTAGGTGTGCTGTCAGATTTTGTATTTGGGATTTTTCTTGTTTCTTGAGATAGGCCTGGATTGCAATGTATTTTCCTCTCAGGACTGCCTTCGCTGCATCCCAAAACGTTTGGATTGTTGTATTTTCATTTTCGTTTGTTTCCATATATTGTTTAATTTCTTCTCTAACTGCCTGGTTGACCCATTCATTCTTTAGTAGGGTGTTCTTTAGCCTCCATGCTTTTGGAGGTTTTCCAGACTTTTCCCATGGTTGATTTCAAGCTTCATAGCACTGTGGTCTGAAAGTATGCATAGTATGATCTCAATTCTTGTATACTTATGAAGGGCTGTTTTGTGACCCAGTATGTGATCTATCTTGGAGAATGTTCCATGTGCACTCGAGAAGAAAGTATATTCTGTTGCTTTGGGATGCAGAGTTCTAAATATGTCTGTCAAGTCCACATGATCCAATGTATCATTCAGGGCCCTTGTTTCTTTATTGACCGTGTGTCTAGATGATCTATCCATTTCTGTAAGTGGAGTGTTAGAGTCCCCTGCAGTTACCACATTCTTATCAATAAGGTTGCTTATATTTTTGATTAATTGTTTTATATATTTGGGGGCTCCCGTATTCGGCGCATAGACATTTATAATTGTTAGCTCTTCCTGATGGATAGATCCTGTTAATTATTATATAAGGCCCTTCTTCATCTCTTGTTACAGCCTTTAATTTAAAGTCTAGTTTGTCTGATATAAGTATGGCTACTCCAGCTTTCTTTTGACTTCCAGTAGCATGACAGATAATCCTCCATCCCCTCACTTTCAATCTGAAGGTGTCCTCAGGTCTAAAATGAGTCTCTTGTAGACAGAAAATAGATGGGCCTTGTTTTTTATCCATTCTGATACCCTATGTCTTTTGGTTGGCACATTTAGTCCACTTATATTCAGTGTTACTATTGAAAGGTATGGGCTTAGAGTCATTGTGCTGTCTGTAGGTTTCATGCTTGTAGTGATGTCTCTGGTACTTTGTGGTCCTTGCAACATTTCACTCACAGAATCCCCCTTAGGATCTCTTGTAGGGCTGGTTTAGTGGTGATGAATTCCTTCAGTTTTTGTTTGTTTGGGAAAACCTTTATCTCTCCTTCTATTCTGAACTACAGACATGTTGGATAAAGGATTCCCAGCTGCATAGTTTTTCTGTTCCTCACATTGAAGATTTCCTGCCATTCCTTTCTGGCCTGCCAAGTTTCAGTAGATAGGTCTGCCACTAGTCTTATGGGTCTACCTTTGTAAGTTAGAGCGTGTTTATCCCTAGCTGCTTTCAGAATTTTCTCTTTATCCTTGTATTTTGCCAGTTTCACTATGATATGTCGTGCAGAAGATCGATTCAAGTTACGTCTGAAGGGAGTTCTCTGTGCCTCTTGGATTTCAATGCATTTTTCCTTCCCCAGATCAGGGAAGTTCTCAGCTATGATTTGTTCAAGTATACCTTCAGCCCCTTTCTCTCTCTTCTTCTTCTTCTGGAATTCCTATGATACGGATATTGTTCTGTTTGATTGCATCACTTAGTTCTCTAATTCTCCCCTCATACTCCCTGGATTTTTTTTTTTATCTCTCTTTTTCTCAGCTTCCTCTTTTTCCATAATTTTATCTTCTAATTCACCTATTCTCTCCTCTGCCTCTTCAATCCGAGCTGTGGTCGCCTCCATTTTATTTTGCACCCCATTTATAGCATTTTTTAGCTCCTCATGACTGTTTGTTAGTCCCTTGATCTCTGTAGCAATAGATTCTCTGCTGTCCTCTATACTATTTTCAAGCCCAGCGATTATTTTTATGACTATTATTTTAAATTCATGTTCTGTTATATTGCTTAAATCGTTTTTGATCAATTCATTAGCTCTTGCTACTTCCTGGAGTTTCTTTTGAGGAGAATTCTTCCATTTTGTCATTTTGGATAGTCTCTGGAGTGGCGCGGAACTGCAGGGCACTTCCCCTGTGCCACCACAGTCGGACCTGACGTCTGTCCCCAGCCCACTGCTGGGGCCACAGTCAGACTGGTGTGTACCTTATCTTCCCCTCTCCCAGGGGCAGGGCTCACTGTGGAGTGGTGTGGCCCCTGTCTGGGATACTTGCACACTGCCAGGCTTGTGGTGCTGCTTCGATGGGATCTGGCATATTAGCCGGGGTGGATCCGCAAGGTGCACAGGGACGCGAGATGCAGGCTTAGTTCACTTTGCCCTCGGTGGTCCTCTGTGGGAGGGGCCCTGCAGCACCGGGAGGCAGATCTGTCAGAGGGATGGATCCATACAAGCACAGTGTTGGGTGTTTGCGTGGTGCAAGCAAGTTCAGTGACGGGAACTGGTTCCCTTTGGAATTTTGGCTGGGGGATGGGAGAGGGAGATGGCGCTTGCCAGCGCCTTTGTTCCCTTGCCGAGCTGAGCTCTGTCTTCTGGGGCTCAACAACTCTCTCTCCCGGTGTCCTCTCGCCCTCCCGCTCTCCGAGCAGAGCTGTTGACTTTTAACATTCTAGATGTTAAGTCCCACTGACTGTCAGAACTCACGGAGTCCGGCC
>NC_064807.1:55325639-55328683 GCF_023721935.1 Panthera uncia | reverse complement strand
TCTAGATGTTAAGTCCCACTGACTGTCAGAACTCACGGAGTCCGGCCGCTCCGCTTTTGCAAGCCAGACTTCGGGGGCTCTGCCTTGCCGGGCGGGCTGCCCCTCCACCGCCCCGGCTCCCTCCCGCCAGTCCGTGTAGCGCGCACCGCCTCTCTGCCCTTCCTACCCTCTTCTGTGGGCCTCTTGTCTACACTTGTCTCTGGAGAGTCCATTCTGCTAGTCTTCCGTCGGTTTTCTGGGTTATTTAGGCAGATGTGGGTGGGATCTAAGTGATCAGCAGGATGAGGTGAGCCCAGCGTCCTCTTACGCTGTCATCTTCCTTGAGAACTTCTCGTGAATATTTCTTTCAATGTACTGTTGGATTCAATTTGCTAATCTCTTGTTTAATGACGTATCTGTAAAGGGATAGTAGCCAAAATCTAAAGGAATTTATCAAACTCAGTATCCCAAAAATAAATAATCCAGGTAAGAAGTGGAAAGAAGCATGAACAGACATTTTCCATGGAAGTCATCCAGATGGCCAACAGACACATGAAAAGATGCTCAGTGTCACTCATCATCAGGGAAATACAAATCAAAACCACAATGAGATACCACCTCACATCTGTCAGAATGGCTAAAATTAACAATACAGGAAACAACAGATGTTGGCAAGGATGCAGAGAAAGGGGAACCCTCTTACACTGTTGGTGGCAATGCAAACTGATGCAGCTACTCTGGAAAATCAGAGTGGAGGTTCCTCAAAAAGATAAAAATAGAACTACCCTACAACCCAGCAATTCCACTAATAGGTATTTTCCAAAGGATACAACAGTACTGATTTGAAGGGGCACATACAGCCATCATTATCAACCTTAGCCAAACTATGGAAAGGGCCCAAATGTTCACTGAATGATGAATGGATAAAGAAGATGTTGTATTTTTACACAATGGAGTTTTAGCCATAAAAAAGAATGGAATTTTGCCATATGTAATGACATGGATTGAGCTGGAGTGTATTATGCTAAGTGAAATAAGTCAGAGAAAGACAAATACCATATGATTTCACATATGTGGAATTTAAGATACAAAACAGATGAACATGGAAGAAAAAAAAAGAGACGGAAGCAAACCATAAAAGACTCTTAACTGTAGAGAACAAACTGAGGGTTGATGGTGGAAGGTGTGGGGGGGTGAGCTAAATGGGTGATGGGTATAAAGGAGGGCACTTGTTTTGATGGGCACTACGTGTTATATGTAAGTGACGAATCACTAAATTCTACACCTGAAACCAATTTTACCATATATGTTAACTAACTAAAGTTTATTTATTTTTTTAAATTTTCTTTTAATGTTTATTTATTTTTGAGACAGAGAGAGACAGAGCATGAACAGGGGAGGGGCAGAGAGAGAGGGAGACACAGAATCTGAAACAGGCTCCAGGCTCTGAGCTGTCAGCACAAAGCCCGATGTGGGGCTCGAACTCACAGACCGCGAAATCATGACCTGAGCCGAAGTCGGCCGCTTAACCCACTGAGCCACCCAGGCGCCCCAACTAACTAAAGTTTAAATAAAACTTGAAATCAAATGAAGATGAACTAGAAACATTTTTATATGAAAGAAAACTAAGGGAATTTGTTGCCAGCAGACCTGCTCTTAAAGAAATGCTGAAAGAAGCTCCTAAAGAACTGAAAGGACATGATCCCAGAAAGAAACTTTGAACTTCATGTATTAATCAAGAATAACAGAAAGAGTATATATCAGGGTAAATAGGCTACTTTTCTATTTCTATCAAAATATGTAAGAATGTTGAAAGCAACAATTATAACATTGTATTTATATGTAATACATAAGACAGCTTTTATAAAGGGAGAGGATAAGGGACCTTTGTGGTTGTTAAGGCTTCTGTGTTTCACTTGAAGTGATAAAATATTAAATTGAAATAGGCTGTGAGTACTAGGTATGTGTATTATCGTCATTGGAGCAACCACTAAAAAATAATGCAAAGCTATATAGCTAAAAACCCAATAAATATATTACATAGATAAATTAAAACAGAATACTAATACATATGCAAAAATTCCAAAAGAGGCTAGGCCAGAGGAAAAAAGGAGCAAAAAAATATAGAAGACAAACAGAAAAATAATATAGTAGTACACCTAAATCCAACCATTTCAGTTATCATAGTAAATGTGAATGGTCTATGAATGCAAATTAAAACACAGAAATTCTCAGATTGAATTTTAAAAAGACCAAGCTATAGAACTATATGCTGCTTTCAAGAAACCTACCTTAAATATAACTATTCATATATGGAGTCTCTCTCTCTCTCTCTCTCTCTCTCTCTCTCTCTCTCACACACACACACACACACACGAGTTGAAAAACATATACAATGGAAACACTAACCAGAAAAAAGCCAGATAGTTCTTTAATATCAGAAAAGTAGACCTCAGAATGAGGAAAATTAATAGCAGTAAAGCGGAAAATTATATAGTGATGTGGGTCAATTACCAAAGAAGATGTAACAATTTTAAATGTGTATGCAGCTAACAACAGAGCTCCAGAATACATGAGGCAAAAACTGATAGAACTGAAAAGAGAGACAAATGCACATGTATAGCTGGAGACATCAGCACTCCTCTCTGTAATAGGGAGACAGAAAGTTAGCAAGGATACAGAAGACATCAACAATGCTATCAAACAATCTGACCACACAGACATTTAAGTTTTAATTTAAATTCCATTTAGTTAACATACAGTATAATATTAGTTTCAGGTGAACAATACAGTGATTCAACACTTCCATACAACACCCAGTGCTCATCACAGTTTGCCATTTTGGTTTGCCTCTCTCTTTTTTTTCCCTTTTGCCCATTTGTTTAATTCCACACATGTGTGAAATCGCTGGTATTTGTCTTTCTCTGACTGACTTATTTAGTTTAGGAAAATACTCTCTAGCTCCATCGATGTCATTGCAAATTGGCAAGATTTCATTCTTTTTATGACTAATACTCCAGTGTGTGTGTGTGTGTGTGTGTGTGTGTGTGTGTGTGTGTGTGTGT
>NC_064807.1:55314547-55325629 GCF_023721935.1 Panthera uncia | reverse complement strand
GTGTGTGTGTGTGTGTGTGTGTGTGTGTGTGTGTGTGTGTGTGTGTATTTGGGTAAATAGTAGTACAATTGCTGGGTTGTAAGGTAGTTCTATTTTCAACTTTTTGAGGAAACTCCATACTGTTTTCCAGAGTGGCTATGCTAGTTTGTATTTCCACCAACAGTGCAAGAGGGTTCTCCTTTCTCCACATCCTCACCAACATTTGTTTCTTATGTTGTTGATTTTAGCCATTCTGACAGGTGTGAGGTGATATTTCATCATGGTTTTGATTTGTATTTCCCTGATAATGAGTGATGTTGAGCATCTTTGCATGTGTCTATTGGCCATCTGTATATCTTCCTTGTAAAAATGTCTATTCATATGTTCTGCTTTTTAATTGGATTATTTATTTGGATTGGATTATTAAATTGGATTATTTAATTGGATTATTCTGTTTTGGGGTATTGAGTTTCATAAGTTTTTTACATATTTTGGATACTAACCCTTTATTAGCTGTGTCATTTGCAAATATCTTCTCCCATTCTGTGGATTGCCTTTTAGTTTTGTTGACTGTTTCTTTTGCCATGCCGCAACTTTTTATTTTGATGAAGTCCCAATAGTGTATTTTTGCTTTTGTTTTCCTTGCCTCAGGAGATATATCTAGAAAGAAGTTGGTATGGCTGATGTCGAAGAGGTTACTGCCTATGCTCTCTTCTAGTGTTTTCATGGTTTCAGGTCTCACATTGACATGTATAGAACACACCACCCAACAAAAAGCAAAATGCCCATTCATTTCAAGTGCATATGGAATAATTCATCAAGATAGAACATATCTGGGCCATAAAACAAAATTAAGATTTTAAAAACTGAAATTGTACAAAGTATATTATCTCACTATAAGAGACTTAAACTAGAAGTGATAGTTTAATGACTAGAAAGATATCTGGAAAATCCTCAAATATTTGGACAAAATGCTGATGAAAGAAATCAGAGAAGACACAGATAAACAAAGAGACATATTAAGTTCAAAGATTGGAAAATTACTATTGTTAACATTTCAGCTTTACCCAAACTGATCTGTTAATTCCCAGAAGAACTTTTTTTGTAGATTTACATGGAAAGGCAAAGAAAGAATACCCAAAACAAGTGAGGAAAAGAAGAATAAAGTGGAGGACTCATGTTACCTGGTATCAAGACTTACTGTATAAAGCTACAGTAACCAATACAGTGTGGTATCAGATTTAAAAAAGACACAAAAATCAATGGAATAGAATACAGCAGTTAATAAACTGAAGCTTGTGGTCCAAGTCTGACCCACTGCCTATGTTTGAAAATAAGGTTTTATGGAACACATTCATGCCCATTTTACATATTGTACATATATGGCTGCTTTCATGCTAAAATAGCAAAGTTGAGTAGTTGCTACAGAGACCATATGGCCTGAATATTTACTATCTAGTAGCCTTAAATATTTACTATCTGGCCCTTTAAGCAAAAAAAGTCAATTCCTGAAATAGAGAGTCCAGAAATAAACTCAACACATAAATGGCCAAGTGATTTTTGACCTAAGTGAAAAGCCAAAACAATAGAAAAATGACAGTCTTTCAACAAATGGTGCCAGAATAATTGGGCATCCATTTGCACCCCACCACCACACACACACACACAGAAGTCTAACTGAATCTTGACCTATACTTCACACATTCCAAATTAACTCAAACTTGAACAGAGACCTAAAAGCAAAATATAAAACTATAAAAGTCTTAGAAGAAAACCTAAAAGACTTTTGTACTTTGAGCTGGGCAAAGAGTTTTTAGATACACCATCCAAGCAAAAGCCATAAAAGGACACATTGATAAGCTGGACTTCATCAAAATTCTAAACTTCTGCTTTTTTGAAAGATAACTGTTAAGAGAATGAAAAGACAAGCCACAGACTGGGAGAAAATACTTGCAAATCAGATATATGACGAAAGACTTGTACCCAGAATATATATAAAGAACTCTTGAAACTCAACAGTACTAAAATAAATGGCCCAATTAAAAAATGAGCCAAAGCCCTTAACAGATACCTCACCAAAGAAGATATACAGATGGCAAATAAGCATATGAAATGATGCTCCACATCGTATGTCATCAGGGAAATGCAAATTAAAACAATGAGATACCACTATACAACTATTAGAATCACCAAAATCTGGAACACCAACGACACCACATGCTGGTGAGGGGTGAGGCAACAGGAACCCTCATACATTGCTGGTGGGAATGTGAATTTATATAGCCACTTTTGAAGACAATTTGGTGGTTTCTTACAAAATGGGACATACTCTTACTATACTAGCAACCATGCTCGTTGGTATTTATTCAAAGGAGTTGAAAACTTATTCCACACAAAAACCTGCAGCTTTATTCATAATTGCCAAAACTTGGAAGCAACCTAGATGTCCTTCGATAGGTAAATAGATAAATAAACTGTGATAACCCAGACAATGGAATATTATTCAGCACTAAGAAGAAATGATCTATCAAGCCATGAAAAGAAATGGAGGAACTTTAATGCATATTACTAAGTGAAAGAAGCTAATCTGAAAAGGCTGCATACTATTTGATTCCAACTATTTGACATTCTAGAAAAGGTTGAACTATGGTGACAGTAAAGGATCAGTGGTTACCAGAGTTTGGGAGTTGGGGGAGGAATAAATAGGCAGACTACAGAGAATTTATAGGGCATTGAAAATACTCTGTATGATACTATAATGATGGACACATGTCATTATACATTTTCTCAAACCCATAGAAAGTGCAACACTAAGAGTGGAACCCTAGTGTAACTGTGGACTTAGCGTGATTATGATGTGTCAATGTAGGTTCATCAATTGTAACAATTGTACCACTCTGGTGGGGGATGTTGATAATGGGAGAGGTTATGCATGTGTGGAGGCAGGAGTATATAGGAGCTTTCTGTACCTTCCTCTGAATTTTTCTGTGAACCTAAACTGCTCTAAAGTCTTTTGGGCTGCCTGGGTGGCTCAGTCAGTTAAGCGTCCAACTCTTGATTTCAGCTCAGGTCATGATCTCACGGTTCATGAGTTTCAGCCCTGTGTCAGGCTCTGTGCTAACAGTGTGAGCTTGCTTGTGATTCTCTCCCTGCCCCTCCTCTGCTCATATGCACTGTCTCTTTCTGTCTCTCTCCCATAAAATAAATAAGTAAACTTTAAAAAAAGCTAAATTATGGGAATGCAAGCTGGTGCAGCCACTCTGGAAAACAGTATGGAGGTTCCTGAAAAAACTAAAAATAGAACTACCCTATGAGCCAGCAACTGCACTACTAGGCATTTATCCACGGAATACACGTGTGCTGTTTCGAAGGGACACATGCACCCCCATGTTTATAGCAGCACTATCCACAATAGCCAAAGTATGGAAAGAGCCCGAATGTCCATCGATGGATGAATGGATAAAGATGTGGTATGTATGTATATATATATATATATATATATATATATATATATATATATATATACACACACACACACACACACACACACACACACACACGTATACGTATATGTACATATATACGTATATGTATACGTATGTATATATATATATATACACACACATACGATGGAGTATTACTCAGCAATCAAAAAGAATGAAATCTTGCCATTTGTGACTACGTGGATGGAACTGGAGGGTATTAAGCTAAGTGAAATTAGAGAAATACAAAAATCATATGACTTCAGTCATATGAGGACTTTAAGAGACAAAACAGATGAACATAAGGGAAGGGAAACAAAAATAATATAAAAACAGGGAGAGGGACAAAACAAGAGAATCATAAATGTGGAGAACAAACTGAGGGTTATAGGAGGGGTTGTGGGGGGGGGGTTAAATGGGTAAGGGGCACTAAGGAATCTACTCCTGAAATCATTGCTTCACTATATGCTAACTAATTTGGATGTAAATTTAAAAAAATAAAAAATTAAATTTAAAAAAAAGAATTATGTAGGAGAAGCTGTGGGCATAGAACTTGATAGGGTATATAGCAAGTAACTGAGTTTTGGTGCCAAGGATGGGAGAGAGACCAAGGTTTTGAATCTTGGGGTCATTGTTAGCAAAAGTACGTGATATAAGAGAAAGAGCCGGGGAAAGAATGGAGAAGAGTATTAGATTCTGAACATATAGGATTTGGGGTCTCAGTGGATGGAAGGAAAGAGTGGTTAGAAGCTCAAGGAAGACATCAGAGTTAGGGATCTTGATTTGAGAGGCATCTGGACAGAGATGCAAGTTAAAGCTACGGGAATGGATTAAGATCACTACGAGAAGGAAACAGAGAAAAAGAAACAGACCAAAGCCTGAACCCTGGTAGGAAAACCAAGAGAACACAGTAGGATCACAGACAAGGAATAGATGGTTCAAAGAGGGCGCGATTCATAGGGTCACTGGCTGCAAAGACATCAAGGAAATTACAGACTCAAAAAGGGCCACTGGTTTCGCCCAGTGACAAATAGGTCATGGTGGCCCACAATTACATTGCCAGAGGTGGCAGTAGTAGACAAGCAGTCAGGGAGGAGGACCCATGAGAGCTCAGTAGCTACAATGGTTGATGGCTGTGGCCATTTTTGTTTTGTTTGGGAAAATATGAACAGGTTGTAGGCCCAAGTAGGAAGACTATCTAAGAAAATAACAAGATGGGAGGGAAGAGAGGAGGTCAGGGGCACCAGAGGAGAAAAGGATCAGGCATTTCTTCTACCGAGATGGGAGAGAAGCAGGAAGGGACAAAGCTAGGAAAAAGTTTAAGGTGAAAACAATGGAAACATAGGTATTGTTTCAAAGGTACTATACACATGACCAGATTATTTTTCTTTTTAATCAAAAACTGCTTTTTTGGTGAAATCAATGTAACTCAGGACAAAGGTGGTTTCCAAATCTGACTAATCATTAAAGTGAATTGTGAAACTTTTCAAAAATACATGTTTCTACGCCCAAACCCAGTCACAGCAAATCAGAATCTCTGGTGGAGTGGCCCAGGAATCTGCATTTTAAAGCCCCTTCAGTGATTCTGAAGGTTAGCTGGGTATGGGACCTCCTGAGTATGGTTTTCAACCAAGGATGTGTATCAGAATCACAGGGGCAGGTACTGGTTAACTGAGACTGCAGAGCACAGCTATTCATATTTCAAAAAGCTCCCCAGATGATCTGATGTACACCCTGGTTAAGAACCATGGTAAAGAGATTGGACTGAAAAAATAAACTAATTGGACAGGAAAAAAAAACCCTAAAACCACAATGAAATACTAACATAAACCTAATAGAATGCATAAAAAAACAAACCGAAACAAAACTGACAATACATTGCTGGTAGAGATGCAAAATGGTACAGCCACTTTGTAAAACATTTTTCCAGTTTCTTACAAATTTATGATATTTACCATACCACTCAGTAATCCCAGTCCTACTTATTACTAAATTGAAATGAAAGTCTCTGTTCACACAAAAACCTGTATGTGAATTTTTCTCATTTTTCTCTCATCCTCAGCCTTGATCCTACTTCCAGATTGTTCAACTGCTTTTGGTTTCTCAGCTTGACTCTCAGCTTTGCTTACAAACTCTTTATAACTTTTAGTTTTAAAAGTTTTAATTTGCATTTCCTTAATGAGTAATAATATTGATTTGCATTTTTTCTCTGTGCTTATTTGTCATCTCTACATCTTCTTTGGTGACTTGTCCATGCAAGTCTTTTCCCATTAAAAAAAAATTTTTTTTAATTACAGATATTTCAAAGTAGTAAATTTGGTGTCAAGAGTTCCCATTGATTTTTTTCACTTAAAAAAAATGTAAATCTTAGCAAGACAGTTCAGAGGGTATCTGAAAGCATTATCATCACTGTTATACCATGCAACCTTCTTAAAATGATATGTTTTCAAAGAGAAATACCTAGTTTTTTTAGAATGAAAAAGAAATAAATTCAGTTTATTGTTTCAGGTTAAAAATCTCAAGATTATACAATAACCCTTAAAAGCTTCTACTTTATTTTTTAAAATTTATTTAAAACTTTAAAAAAAATTTTTATGTTAAATATAATTTATTGTCAAATTAGTTTCCATACAACACCCAGTGCTCATCCCAACAGGTGCCCTCCTCAATGCCCATCACCCACATTCCCCTCTCCTCCACCCCCCCATTAACCCTCAGTTTGTTCTCAGTATTTAAGAGTCTCTTATGGTTTGGCTCCCTCCCTCTCTGTAACTTTTTTTTCCCCTTTCCCCTCCTCCATGGTCTTCTGTTAAGTTTCTCAGGATCCACATATGAGTGAAAACATATGGAGAAATACAAACTTTCCATGTACATGGACAACAGTAAAAAGAAAAACCCTTTTTCCTATTTAATTATTCTGTATCTTTGAAAAATTTTAAATATCACTGAATAGTTTAATTTAAAAACTCATAAGCTTTTGAATACTGGAGTACTGGTGACCAAACCATGGGTGATGTTTTTGTTTACAAAGTTACTGAGGTGTTCACACCTATAAAATTCTTGTGTTGGAAAAAAATACATAAAACATATCCTCTAAAATGTCTTCTATAAGTAGCAAAGACCAATATGTAAGCCTTAAGATACCACTTCAGAGTTAGAGACAGAGGAAGGGAAAATCCTTAGCAGTAGTATCTTGGTAAATTTTCTTATCAAAAATTTTTTTAATAAAACGCTTGAAGTCTCAGTATTTCTAATTACAGTATACTAAATAGTTTTACTACTTTTTTCATTTCCCTATTCATTATTACTGGCAATAAGAGAGTTTTTAATGTTTTGAGAAAACAATTTTAAAGTTCACTAAATAACTGTAAATTTCCCCATTGATTATTTAAGATCACTTTACCTGGTTTCAGCTTGCACAGTCCTTTTTATGGTCCCAGGCTACTGTGCAAAGTAAGAACTGCCTGTGCTAGAAAATGAATTACCTTAAGAATCATTTATATTGATTAAACTTGGTAGTTTTCATATTGTGCTCTGCAAAATCCTGGGTTCCAGCAAGGTGTTCCAGGACTTTCAAACATTTCACAAGTATTAATTTTAATTTCATTTTTAAAGTGTAGTTTATTTTTATTAATGAACTATTTTTTTGGAAATTTTGGATGTATAGAAAAATTGAAGTGCTAAAAGTCCCTTCCCTTCCTGAGCCCCCTCACACATTTTCCCTTGTTACTAATTATTATATTATTATGGCACACTTGTTATAGTTAATGAACAATATTAACACATTATTATTAATTAAAGTCCACATTTTAGTCAAATTCCAATATTTTTAAAAGTTTATTTATTTTGAGAGAGAGAGAGTAAATTGGGGAGAGGGGCAGAGGGAGAGCACGGGGCTCATGAGATCATGACTGGAGCCAAAATCAAGAGTCATACACTTACCCAACTGAGCCACCCAGGTACTCCTCAAATTTCCATAATTTTTAACTAATCCTCCTTTCCTGTTTTTGGATCCTACCCAGGATAGTACATTTCATTTAGCTGTCATGTCTCCTTAGGCTCCTCTTGGCTGTGGCAGTTCCACATACTTTCCTTGTTTTTGATGTCCTTGACAGTTTTGAGGAGTACTGGTCAGGCAGTACAAGGTAGAAGATGTCCCTCTATTGGAATTTGTCTAGTGTTGTTCTCATGATTAGCCTGGGATTGTGGAGGTTTGGAGAGGAAGATGACACAGGTAAAGTGCCATTTTTATCGCACATTAACTATTTTTTTTAATGAATATACATGGAATTTGAGAAGCTTAACAGAAGACCATAGGGGAAGGGAAGGGGAAAAAACAGTTTCAAACAGAGAGGGAGACAAACCATAAGAGACTTAAATACAGAGAACAAACCAGGGTTGATGGGATGTGGGAGAAAGGGAAAATGGGTGATGTGCATTGAGGAGGGCACTTGTTGGGAAGAGCACTGGCTATTGTATGTAAATGATGAATCATGGGAATCTACTCACAAAGTCAAGAGCACTGTATACACTGTATGCTAGCTAACTTGACAATAAATTATATTTAAAAAAAATGAATAGGGGCGCCTGGGTGGCGCAGTCGGTTAAGCGTCCGACTTCAGCCAGGTCACGATCTCGCGGTCTGTGAGTTCGAGCCCCGCGTCAGGCTCTGGGCTGATGGCTCGGAGCCTGGAGCCTGTTTACGATTCTGTGTCTCCCTCTCTCTCTGCCCCTCCCCCATTCATGCTCTGTCTCTCTCTCTGTCCCAAAAATAAATTAAAAACGTTGAAAAAAAAAATTAAAAAAAAAATAATAAATAAAAAAAAATAAAAATAAAAAAAATGAATATACAAGGCACCTGGGTGGCTCAGTCAGTTAAGAGTTCAACTTAGGCTCAGGTCATGATCTCACGGTTTGTGAGTTTGAGCCCCACATTAGGCTTTGTGCTGACAACTCAGAGCCTAGAGCCTGCTTTGGATTCTGTGTCTCCCTCTCTCTCTGCCCCTCCTCCACTCGCACTCTGTCTCTCTCAAAAGTAAACATTAAAAAAAATGTTAAATAAAAAAAATGAATATACAATATCTACTTCTTTTTTAAATTTTTTAAATGTTTGTTTATTTTTGAGAGAGAGAATGAGTGAGGACAATTCGGGGAGGGGCATAGAAAGATGGAGACATAGAATCCAAAGCAGGCTCTAGGTTCCAAGCAGGTTCTAGGCTCTGAGCTGTTAGCACAAAGCCCAACATGGAGCTTGAACCCACAAACAGTGAGATCATGACCTGAGCTGAAGGCAGTCACTTAACTGACTGAGCCACCCAGGTGCCCCATATACAACACTTGCTTCTTGATGGTGCCATGGCCCCTGCACTCCTGCCAGGCTCTTCTGGCTGCTAGGGGAACAGGACCAGGAGGCAACAGTGCCCCAGAAGAAAACTAACATTTAAGTATAGGTTTTAGTCCAATATGGCCCCATAGGAAGACCCTGAACTCACCTCCACGAGACATACCAAATTACACCCATTTATAGAGCAGTTCCTCCTGAAGAACCAAGGGCCAAATGAACAGCTTCTGCACAATGAAAGATAGAACAGCAAACAGAACAGCAAGAGAGATGAAGACAAGGGTACCTGCTGTGTAGACAGCCAAAGGACCTCCCAGCTTACACCCACTTCAGCTATCTTGCCAGGGTGCCTTCTGTGTGGAAAGCCCCAGGACCTCCCAGGCTGCACACAGCCTCAGCTCCACCTGCTCTGCCAGCACACCCCAGCACAGAGTACCCAGGTATCCTCCAGCACCCACCCACTTCAGCTTCAGCTGTTCTACCAGGGCACCCACTGCACAGAAACCCCCAGGACCTCCAAGCCCACACTGTGCCTCAGCTCCAACTGCCCTACCAGGGTACCCTTTGCACAGACAACCCTGGGACAAGCTCAAAAACACCCACTTCAGCTTCAGCTATCCTGCCAAAGTGCCCTCTATGTGTAAAGCCTCAGGACACCCTGGCTTGCACCCACTATAGCCTTAGCTCTCTGGCCAGGACATCTGCAATGTGGGGAGTCCAGGGACTGTACCAATCCATGCCCACTTCAGCTATAGCTGTCCTACCAGGGTGCCCACTGTGTGGAGAGCTCCAGGACTCTAAGCTCACATCAGCCACAGCTCTAGCCAGCCAGTAAGTCACCGAGCACACACAATATACACAGGGGATATCCATATATAAGACCATTCCTTCAGGTTTAGGAGAAGCAGTTGTTCCACCTAAGCCATAGAAACAAACACAGAAAGTCAAAACAGAGAAGAAAGGGGAAACAGAGAAATATGCTCAAAAAGAAAAAAAAAGACAAAGTCTTAGAAAAAAATTAAACAGAGATAAGAAATATGCTGTATAAAGAACTTAAAGTAATGATTGTAAAGATACTCACCAAGCTGGAGAGAAGATTAGAACTCAGTGAGGCATTCAATAAAGAGAAAATATAAAAAAAGATTTGTCTCTCTCTCTCTCTTTCCTCTTTGACACCTGAAACTAATTATACACTGTATGTTAACTAACTGGAATTTAAATAAAAACTAAAAAAAAAAAAAAAAAAAAAACAACCAGAAAATATAAAAAAGAACCAATCAGAGTTGAAGAATATAGTAACTGAAACAAAAAATACACTAGGGGTAATCAACAGATTAGTGGATGCAGAAGAGATTATCAGCAATCTGGAAGACAGGATAAAAGAAAGCACTTAAGTGAACAGCAAAAGGAGAAAAGAATTTTTTAAAAATGAGAATAGCTTAAAAGACCTCTTAAACAATAGCACATGAACATTCACATTATAGGGATCTCAGAAGAAGAAGAGACAAGGGACAGAAAATTTATCTGAAAAAATAACAGCTGAAAATCTCCCTAGTCTAGGTGAGGAAATAGACATCTGGGTTCGAGAAGCACAGAAAGTTCTAAAAGATGAACCCAAGGAGATCCATACTACAACACATAATAATTAAAATGTGAGAGGTTAAAGAGAAAGACAGAATTTAAAAAGCAACAAGACAGAAGCAAAAATCTACCTACAAGAGAAACTCTAAAAGGGTATCAGGTGATTTTTCAGCAGAAACTTTGCATGAGAAAAGGGAGTGACACAATATATTCAAAGAGCCAAATGGGAAAAAACTGTAGCCAGAAATACTCTATCCAGCAAGGCTACCATTCAGAATAGAAGGAGAAATAGTTTCCCAGATAAAAAAAAGGAAAAAGAACTCATGACTACTAAACCACCCTGCAAGAAATGTTAAGAGGAACTCTTTGAGACTCCTTGAGAAGATGGTGGCATAGGAGGACGCTGGGCTCACCTCATCCTGCTGATCACTTAGATCCCACCCACATCTGCCTAAATAACCCAGAAAACCGACGGAAGACTAGCAGAATGGACTCTCCAGAGACAAGTGTAGACAAGAGGCCCACAGAAGAGGGTAGGAAGGGCAGAGAGGCGGTGCGCGCTACACGGACTGGCGGGAGGGAGCCGGGGCGGTGGAGGGGCAGCCCGCCCGGCAAGGCAGAGCCCCCGAAGTCTGGCTTGCAAAAGCGGAGGGGCCGGACTCCGTGAGTTCTGACAGTCAGTGGGACTTAACATCTAGA
>NC_064807.1:55183491-55304547 GCF_023721935.1 Panthera uncia | reverse complement strand
GGTGATGGGTATTGAGGAGGGCACCTTTTGGGATGAGCACTGGGTGTTGTATGGAAACCAATTTGACAATAAATTTCATATATTAAAAAAATTTTTTTAAAAATAAATAAATAAAAACTGAGAACAAACTGAGGGTTGATGGAGGGTGGGAGGTTGGGTAGGATGGGTGATGGGCATTGAGGAGGGCACCTTTTGGGATGAGCCCCGGGTGTTGTATGGAAACCAATTTGACAATAAATTTCATATTAAAAAAATATTCACAATCAAGTGGGATTCATTTCTGGGCTGCAAGGGGTGGTTCAATATTCACAAAGCAATAAACGTGGTATACCACATTAATAAAAGAAAGGATAAGAACCACATGGTCCTCTCAATAGATACAAAACATTTGAAAAAATACAGCATCCAGTCTTGATAAAAACCCTCAACAAAGTAGGGATAAATGGAACATAACATCATAAAGGCCATAGAGAAAAGACTCATAGCTAGTATCATCCTCAATGGAGAAAAACTGAAAGATTTTCCTTTATGGTCAGGAACAAGACAGGGATGGACAGTCTCACTATTGTTATTTAACATAGTACTGGAAGTTCATCTTTATTTTAAAGGACATTTTAGCCAGATACAACATTGTGGATTGATAGTGGATTCTCTTTAACACTTTAAAGATGTTGTTACACTGTCTGCTGGCCTATATGGTTTTTTATAAGAAATCCAGGCATTTGAACTGTAACATATTGTTTTCAAGAGTTCTTTGGTTTTAAGAAGCTTGATTATGGTGGGTCTAGGCATGGATTTCTTTTAGTGTATCCTGTTTGGGCTTCACTGAGCTTTTTGAATGTGTAAATGTATAACTTTCATTAAATTTGGGCAATTTTCACCCACTTTTTTTTTGAAAAAGAGAGGGGGGGCACAAGTGAACGAGGGAGAGAGAGAGAGAGAGACAAGTGGGGCTCACCCAGATTGGGGCTTGTGTCACCCAAAGCGAGGCTTGAGCTCACCTGAAGCAGGGGTTGAGCTCTCCCGATCTGGGACTTGAACTCACAAACTGTGAGATCATGACCTGAGCTGAAGTCAGATGCTCAAGACTGAGCCACCCAGGTGTCCAGCCATTACTTTTTCAAATATATTTTCTATGCCAATGATACATATATTATGTATGTATATACAGTAAAACCTTGGTTTGTAAGCATAGTTCATTCCAGAAATATGCTTGTAATCCAAAGCACTTGTATATCAAAGCAAATTTTCCCATAAGAAATAATGGAAACTCAGATGATTCGTTCCACAACTAAAAAATATTCATATAAAAGTGATTACAATACTATAATATAATACAAAATAATAAAGAAAAATATATAAAGTAAAATAAACCAATTAACCTGCACTTAACCTTTGAAAACCTTCATGGCTGGTGTGAGGGAGACAAGGGAAAGGAGGGTTACTGTGTAGGATGACTTTCACTATCACTAACAGAATCACTGCTGTCTCTTGGCTCAATGGAATCTTTTTCTTTTTGTGCAACTTTAACAAGGAATTTATCCAATGACACTTGCTTTTGCCTCTTTTTGAGGATTTTGCAGAAATGTGACATTGTGTTGTCCTTAAACAGATTCATTGCTCACATTGCTACAGCCTTATTAGGATGGTGCTTTTCTACAGAATTTTGCACTGTTTCCCATATCTTACACATCTCCCTAATCTCATTTGAAGTGAGGAATTCCTATGCCTTTTTTTCTTCCTCCTCTGCAGATGAGATGCAGACATGGACTTCTTATAAAATCTTGCAATTCTGGCCACTCACATACTTCATTCGTACTTTTCAATGATTTCCTTCTTAACTTCAACCACAATCATTTCCTTCTTACCACCTTTCTTTTCAACCTTTTTTCTGCAGGGGGGAGCATTGTATATACTTGCATGGATGTTGACTACAGCACAATATTAGTAAACTCTTGTCATATACTGTATTTAATATAACTGGCAATAAGGCAGCAAAGGAAAGGGTCTATAACTGCACGCAGCCTGACCTAGAATAAAGCAAAGCATTCCTAAGCTTACTCTTGTATGGAAAAGCAAAGTGCTGTCTGTAGGTACTTTGAAGTGACAAAAAAATACACTAGTGCCAGTTGTGGGCACCTTCCAACATCCTGAAAAATCACTGATTTCTGCCAAATACCGTGCCCTGAGACTGAATATCCAAGCATGGGAGCCGATCACCCACAATCCTGCAGCAAGAGAGGGAGAGAACCATTGGCTCAGTTGTGATCATATGACATTACCCATCACATACTACTCGTATTGCAAGACAATGCTCATTGATCAAGTTAAGATTTATTAGAAATGTTTGCCCATAGAACACTCACAGAACAAGTTACTCGCAATCCAAGGTTTTACTGTATTAGTTTATTTTTTTTTTTTCAACGTTTTTTTTTATTTATTTATTTATTTTTGGGACAGAGAGAGACAGAGCATGAACGGGGGAGGGGCAGAGAGAGAGGGAGACACAGGATCGGAAACAGGCTCCAGGCTCCGAGCCATCAGCCCAGAGCCTGACGCGGGGCTCGAACTCACGGACCGCGAGATCGTGACCTGGCTGAAGTCGGACGCTTAACCGACTGCGCCACCCAGGCGCCCCTACTGTATTAGTTTAAATAAAATGGTAATGATATCTTTTCAAAGGAGTTTAAGAAATTCTTACAATTCTAGAACTCATAAGGATATAACATATTAGCCAAAATTGTATTTCCAGATTCTTTTTTAAATGTTTATTTATTTAGAGAGAGTGCACACAAGAGTGGAGGGAGCTGCAGAGAGAGAAGAGAGAGAATCCCAAGCAGTGTCTGCACTATCAGCAGAAACCTGTTGTGGGGCTCGATCTCACGAACCATGAGATCATGACCTGAGCCGAAATCAAGAGTCAAACACAACTGACTGAGACACCCGGGTGCCCCATATTTCCAGATTCTTAACTAACTTTAAAACTTTAATATAGAATTAAACAGATGATCAGGTTAATTAATAAACAATCTCTGGATGCCTGGATTATTTCTAAGAAACAGATGTGGAGGGGCACCTGGGTGGGTCAGTCAGTTAAGTGTCCGACTCTTGGTTTTGGCTCAGGTCATCATCTTACAGTTTGTGAGATCAAGCCCCGCCTTGGGTTCCATGCTGGCAGCTCCGACCTTGCTTGGGATTCCCTCCCCTATCTCCGCCCCTCCCCTGCTCACGTGCGAGTGTGTGCTTTCTCTCTCTCAAAATAAATAAACTTTTTAAAAAATTTTAAAAAAGAAACATGTAGAAATACTGCTCACTAAGCATAATTTTGATTTGTTCTCATTTCTTAGAATGGCAATATATTAATAAATATGAAAAAATAAGCAAGTGCACTGGATGATTGTTTACTACCTCAGTTTTCTTAAGAGGATATATAGTAAATGCCTATGAAAAAAACTAGCTAAATAATTTTGCATTTCTTTTAGTTTTCTCCTATGTCTGGAGAAAATTTGGTTACTTTCGTTAAAGATGATAATTTATATAATTTGTTGATTATGCCAGGCATTTTTTCTGTTTCGCCAGTAATTAGAACAATGCCTTTAACCTACGCAAAAGCACCCAATTAAATTTTGATGAATCAGTTAATGAATTGACTATGGCAGTGACAGTAAAGACAAAAGTCCAAGACTTAACCTAAAATATGTTTATAACAAGAGGTACTCCCTTTCCCAATTTAAAAACATTTGATTTTGGGGTGTGGGTGGGTTATGGTATTAGCTCCATACATTAGAAGAGAAAGGAAAACTTACAGAGAGAGAAAACTTCAATGAAGAAAGGAATAGAACTGGAAGGATAAGGAATGAAAGGAAGAAATAAAATTTGATTTTTGACAATGAAAAAGAAAAGAAAAAACTGAAAGAAAATAAAGGGAGGACAAATGAAAAGAGATAGAAAGTGATGGATAAAAGATGGCATTTTGAAACATTAGCCTTTTACTAATAAATGTATTATTAGGAAAAGAACTTCTAGGTCCATGGGACAATGAATTATCAACTATTTAAAATACTAATAATGTGTAATAGTTTCATATTTGGGTTTCAGACAGGTTCCCCTCAACATCTTACTTTCTCCCCCCGCAGCCCCCCACCTTTGCCACCCTTCTAATCCTTGCTCTGTCATTCCTTCCTGTCCCCTTAGGACTGCATGTGCACACACCTAAAGAGATCAAAATATCTATAGAGAAATGCACCCACACAGACGTTTACACCTAGAAACACATATGGTCAGATTCAGGAGACCCACCTTCATAATTTATGTCCACATGATACAGAAAAATACACCCACAAGGAGATATCCACAACCTCAGTTTCCACATGAAGACAAAATGAAGTCTAAACCTCACCGCATTGAGATCAAATATATACAAAATAAAATGTACCCAGAATGAAATAATTATTTCAAGAATCCTTCTGTTATCCCCACATATCATTACACAGAAACACCAGCAAACTCTATGTGCATACAGACTCCTGGCATTTAAATCACTTTCTCTTCTGATCCCACACATTATAATTTTCTCTCTGTTTCAAGCACCAACTTAAATGCCATTTGCTGCATGAAGGTTTCTCAGATCACTCCAGCCAAAAATAATCTCTCTCCTCTTTATAGGAGACTTATATAGCCATTTGTCTATGCCAGGCACACTCTGAGATAATTTGAGTATTTTTGTATAACTGTCTATTATTTCCTGTCAAGCTGAAAACATACAACTTTTAAGTGTTCAGGATAACATTTATTACCCCCCCCCCACGTGTTATTCATTAAATAGCCTTTAATAGATACTACTTTATACTAATGGGAGAAAACTAAGGCACACATGAGGAAGGGAGATTAGACTGAGAAACAGTGGCACTCACTTTCCTCTGTGATGAAGCTGGGGACTGTGGTCATTGCAGGAGCCTGATGTTTAGGATTGTTCTCCCTGCCTCTGCAGCTGGTTAGGAGGATGGAGACTACTGACTAAGAGGATCAGAAAAGGGAGGAGTAAAAGTCAGCGTTCCTCAGATTTACAATTTAAAAAACTCCCATCTTGTCAAACTCTGTGAGACAGTTGGTTTCTTCAGGATGGACAGACGGTAATCAAACTGAAAAGAATGTGGGGCATGGGGCTGGGTCAGTCAGTGGAGCGTGTAACTCTTGATTTCAGGTTTGTAAGTTTGAGCCCCATGTTGGGTGTAGAGATTACTTAAAAATTGAATCTCTTTAAAAAGAATGGAGGGAGATGGGTGGGAGATGGGCTAGATGGGTGATGGGTATTAAGGAGGGCACTTGTTGTGATGAGCACTGGGTGTTGGATGTAAGTGATGAATCACTGAATTCTACTCTTGAAATCAATATTCCACTGTATGTTAACTAAAATTTAAATTAAAAAAAAAGAATGAGGCATAAATTGTAATACTAATATACTAATTTACACTGGGAAATATAATCCCATGAGACCTGTCATACTCCCACTTGCTGGCCAGGGCATTCTCTTCTTATAGGTTTATTTACATTGAAAGGTACATTCTGGTCAGAGTGAGAAGCCTGTAATCAAGCCAGGAGTGTGAATGGGACAGTCTTAGAAAGGGTCCCCTTTCTTCCTTGTGTTCCTGCATTCTTAACCTTCATTTATAGTTTACTGTCTATGTTAGGTCATTGCTAGAGCTGACCAAACTTACCTATTGTAGGCAGATTTTTCACAATATCATCCACATAGAATTGCTTTAAATTTTATGGGACTTTTGTTATCACCCCATTTCACTCCCCCCTCCCCACAAGAGCTCTTTCATTTTTAACTGAAATCTGTCGTATATAGGAATTAAATTTTCAGCACATTTAGAAGCATTTCTTTAAATGGGAAAAAAAGGTATATCTTTTTAAAACATTTTTGAAATCAAGACAAGTTTCATTTTTATAAAAGTTTCTTCTAGATATGTTATTTAAGGCAGAGGGAAATGTATTATTTTCTTTCATTGGATGGGTAATGGGTAATATTAATAACAGTAATATTTAATAGAATAACATATTTTATATAAGAATAAAAATTCATTTTTGTAATCAGTAATATGTTACTTGATGTGATTATGAATATGATCACATCATATTCATTTATTTATATGATATATATGATATATATTTATTCATATATTTATATGAATATGATCACATCATATTCATTTATTTATTATATGAATCATTTATTCATATGAATAAAATTTAATCATTTTGATTATAAAAAGCTTTATATATTAATAATATTAATTAATTATATTAATTCAAAAGCATTTTTACGTATTTATTTACTTATTTATCTCCTGTCTTCTGACAGTTTTTAGTTGTTAGTAAGGTATTTAAAAGCATTTTACTTTGGAAGATTCTATTTTTAATTATCTTTTTAGTAAGGCAAATTTCAAATATATTACAATTGTTAAGAGAATAACATACCTTCATATACCTGTCACCCAACTTCAATATTTGACATTTATAGGGAACATAAGTTGTTTCTTCTATACCACCACACTATTCCAACTCCACTTATTTTAGAGAGAGAGAGAGAGCGCGCAAGCAGGGGAGAGTGGCAGAGGGAGGAAGAAAGCAACCCAAGACTTCATGCCTAGCAGTGAGCCCAACAGGAGCTCCATCCCTTCCCCCAGGGATCATGAGCTGAGCCAAAATCAGTAGATGCTCAACCAACTGAGCCACCCAGGTGCCCCTCAACTCCACTGTTTCGAAGTAACTCTCAGAATCAGAGTTATATCAGTATATTTCAGTATGTAAAAATATACAGACTTAAAAATGAGTGTACTACCATTATCAAATCTAGAAAGTTCACAATAGTTTCTTAATATCATCAAATATCCAATCAGTGCTGGATTAAAGTCTCTTGAATTTCTGTGTCTTTTAAAACAGAGGTTCTGGGGCGCCTGGGTGGCGCAGTCGGTTAAGCGTCCGACTTCAGCCAGGTCACGATCTCACGGTCCGTGAGTTCGAGCCCCGCGTCAGGCTCTGGGCTGATGGCTCAGAGCCTGGAGCCTGTTTCCGATTCTGTGTCTCCCTCTCTCTCTGTCCCTCCCCCGTTCATGCTCTGTCTCTCTCTGTCCCAAAAATAAATAAACGTTGAAAAAAAAAAATTAAAAAAAAAAAAAAAAGCCTTCGTCTAATAAATGCACCATCAGCTCTTTCTTTAAAAAAAAAAAAAAAAAAAAAAAAACAGAGGTTCTGCTCTATTGCTGTCACTTTTTTTTCTATATAATTTTTCTGGTTGAAGAAGCTAGATCAATTACCTGTATTCTTGATTTCAGTAATTGCATACCTATGGTTTAGAATGTTTCTATGTCTTCTGTATTTCCTATTAATTGGTAGTTAGATTCAGGGTTTTATCAGATTTAAGTTCAATTCTTTTTGACAGGAATACTTCATAAGTGGTGTTGTATACTTCCTTTAGAAAATACATAATACCTGGTTATCTGTTCATGGTGTCAGTAATGTTTTTGATTAATGATTAGATCCATTAATTCATTAGAGTTTTCACCATGTTGATTTTGAAGTTTTAAGTTTTGATAAAACCCAGTTTATTAATTTGTTCTTTTATGAGTTGTACTTTTGGTGTAATATCTGAGAAATCTTTGCCTAACCCAAGGTCACAAGGATTTTCTCCTGTGTTTTCTTCTAGAAGTTTTATAGCTTTAGGTTTTATTTTAGTTCTTTGATCCTTTTTATTTTTATTTTTTTAAGTTTATTTATTTACTTTTGAGAGAAAGAGTATGAGCAGAGGAGGGGCAGAGAGAGGGAGAGAGAATCCCAAGCAGGCTCTGCACTGTCAGCATGCCTGACTCAGAGCTCAAACTCACGAACCATAAGATCATGACCTGAGCTGAAAGCAAGAGTCAGATGCTTACCCAACTGAACCATCCAGGTACCCCAACTTTTTATTTTTGAAGAAACCATTCATTAGAAGGGCTACATCCAGAAAGACCTAAATGTTAAGACAGGAAGCCATCAAAATCCTAGAGAAGAAAGCAGGCAAAAACCTCTTTGACCTTGGCCATAGCAGCTCCTTACTCAACATGTCTCTCAAGGCAAGGGAAACAAAAGCAAAAATGAATTATTGGAATCTCATCAAGATAAAAAGGTTCTGCACTGCAAAGGAAACAATCAGAAAAACTAAAAGGCAGCCGATGGAATGGGAGAAGATATTTGCAAATGACATATCAGATAAAGGGTTAGTATCCAAAATGCATAAAGAGTTTATCAAACTCAACGCCCAAAAAACAAATAATCCAGTAAAGAAATGGGCAAAATACATGAATAGACACTTTTCCAAAGCAGACATCCATATGGCTAACAGACACATGAAAAAATGGTCAACATCACTTATCATCTGGGAAATACAAATCAAAACCACACTGAGATACCACCTCACACCTGTCAGAATGGCTAACATTAAAAACTCAGGCAACAGCAGATGTTGGCGAGGATGCAGAGAAAGAGGACCCTTTTGCACTGCTGGTAGGAGTGCAAACTGGTGCAGCCACTCTGGAAAAAAGTATGGAGGTTCCTCAAGAAAACTAAAAATAGAACACCCTACGACCTAGCAATTGCACTACTAGGTATTTATCCAAAGGATACAGGTGTGCTGTTTTGAAGGGGCACATGCCACATCCAAATGTTCATAGCAGTGCTATCAACAATAGCCAAAGTATGGAAAAAGCCCAAATGTCCATCAACAGATGAATGGATAAAGAAGATGTGGTGTACACACACACACACACACACACACACACACACACACACACTGGAGTATTACTCAGCAATCAAGGAGAATGAAATCTTGCATTTGCAACAACACGGATGGAACTAGAGTGTATTATGCTAAGCGAAATTAGAGAAAGACAAATATCATATGACTTCACTCATATGAGGACTTTAAGATACAAAACAGATGAACATAAGGGAAGGGAAGCAAAAATAATATAAAAACATGGAGGGAGACAAAACATAAGAGACTCTTAAATATAGAGAACAGGGGCGCCTGGGTGGCTTGGTCGGTTAAGCGTCCGACTTCGGCTCAGGTCATGATCTCACGGTCCGTGAGTTCGAGCCCCGCGTCAGGCTCTGTGCTGACAGCTCAGAGCCTGGAGCCTGTTTCAGATTCTGTGTCTCCTTCTCTCTCTGCCCCTCCCCTGTTCATGCTCTGTCTCTCTCTGTCTCAAAAATAAATAAACGTTAAAAAAAAATTTTTTTTTAATTTAAAATTAAATATAGAGAACAAACTGAGGGTTACTGGAGGGGTCATGGTTGGGGGGATGGGCTAATTGGGCAAGGGGCATTCAGGAAGACACCTGTTGGGATGAGCACTGGGTGTTATATGTAGGGGATGAATCACTGGATTCTACTTACATCATCATTGCACTACATGCTAACTAACTTGGATGTAAATTTAAAACAATAAAAATGAATTTTCAAAAAAAAAAAGGACTACATCCAGTTGAATTTGTTTACACTGACAATTTATCTACACTACTAATAATACAAAATCTCAGCAAATGCAAATGGCATTCCATGAATAATTCCACAGTTAAAACTAAACATTTCAAATTTATTTTTTTAAGTTTTTATTTTAATTCTGGTTAGTTAAAACACTTCAATTTTAAATGACATGTGTAAAGACCTCTTTTTTTTAAGTTTATTTATTATTTTGAGAGAGGAAGAGAGAGCAAGCACTGTCAGGACAGAGCCTGATAGCAGGACTCAAACTTGTGAACGGTGGGATCATGACCTGAGCCAAAATCAAGAGTCAGATGCTTAACTGACTGAGCCACCCAGGTGCCCATGACCTCTTTATTCATATATTAATCCTGATTTTTTAAAAGGATATATCCATATTTCCTATGGAAAAATTATGTAGACTCTCTCTAAAAAACTTACAAAGATAATATCAAAAAGTAAGCTGTAAATACTGTCATGTATTTTGCTATACTGCCCAAGTCTTAGCACAAGAAGAGCTGCAAATCTTATATACTTGCATAAAGACTTTTGCCCCACAATCAAATGCCTGTCGTTTTTTTTTATTGTAAAATGTACATAACATAAAATTTACCATTCGAACCATTTTTAAGTGTACAGATCAATGGCATTAAGTACATTCACATTGTTGTGTTTCTGATCCATTTTAAATCTGTATTTGTACATATATTGTGAGAAGAATGGAATGAAATAAATCATGCATCATTGTGAAAAATCGTATGTTCATATATGTGTGAGTCTAAGGACTCTTTCTTCTGTTCCACTGATATATTTATCAATATTTATGCCAATATCACACTGTTGATTATGATAGTTTTATATTTATCAAATCAGGGAGTAATAGTCCTTTGTATTAGAGTTATCCAGACAGAAAGAACCAATAGAGTATACATGTGAGATTTGTTGTAAGAAATTGATGTGATAATGTGATAATGAAGAAGTCACACAACCAGCCATCTACAAGCTAGAGACCCATGAGAGCCAGTAATGTATTTCTAGTCTGAGTGTAGAAGACTGATATCCCAATTCAAAAACCGGAAGAGAGCATATTCTCCTTACCATACATTTTGTTCTTTTCAGGCCTCCAACGGATTGGGTGAGGCCCACCTGCATCAGAGAGGGCAATCTGCTTTACTCAGTCTACCTATTCAGATGTTAATCTCATTCAGAAATACTCTCACAGATATACCCAGAGTAACACTTAGGCAAATATCTGGGCATCCCATGTCCCAATTAAGTTGACACATAAAATTAACAATCACACCCTAAACTTTATTCTTTTTTTTCTTCAAATTTTGCTATCCAAGGGCCTTTGTACTACCATACAAATTTTAGAATTCTATTACCAGTTTCTGCAAAAGAGCCTTCCAGGATTGCACTGACTCTGTAGATCAATTTGAGAGAAATGACATCCTTTTTTTTTTTTTTTGACGTTTATTCATTCTTGAGAGACAGAGCATGAGTGTGGGAGACATAGAGTGAGAGAGGGAGACACAGAATCCAAAGCAGGCTCCAGGCTCTGAGCTGTCAGCACAGAGCCTGATGCGGGGCTCGAACTCACGAACTATGAGATCATGACCTGAGCCAAAGTCGGACCTTAACCAACTGAGCCACCCAGGTGCCCCTAATGACATCTTAACAATACTAAGTCTTCCTTCCCATGAACAAAGCATACCTCTCCATATATGGGGTCTATAAATTTCCTTAGAAGTATTTATAGTTTTCACATTTATACTTTTATAGTGTAAGTCTCTCACATCTTCTGGTAGATTTATTCCTAAATTTGTCATATTTTTGGTAATATTGTAAATTGTATTTAAAAAAACTTTAATTTCTGACTGTTGCAAGCACATAAAAATCCAACTGGTTTTGGTACATTGATCTTGTATCAGCCTTGCTAAATTCACTTACTAGTTCTAATAGCTTTTTAATAGATTCTATAACACTTTCTGCATAAACAATCATGCTATTTGCATATTAAGGCAGTTTTACTTCTTCTTTTTCAATATGGATGCTTTTATTTCTTTTCTTGCCTAATTAAACTGGCCAATACATCTAGTGCAATGTTGAAAAGAATGGTTGAGAGTGGATGTCCCTGATCTTAAAGCAGAAAGTATTGTCTTTCCCCATTAGTGAGTTTTTTGTAGATGTTCTTTATTAGACTGTGAAAGGTCCTTTCTATTTCAAGATTACTAACACTTTTTATGAAGAATGGATGTTGGATTTTTTGTCCAATACTTTTTCTGCATCTATTGGGATAATCATATGGTTTTATTTTTTAGTTTTTTTAACTTGTTGGATTTCAGTGATCAATTTTTGACTGCTAAACCAACCTTGCATTCCTAGGATAAAGTATCTTGGTCATTATGTATTATATATTTTATATATTGTTGGATTCAAATGGTAAAATATTCTTAAAATTTTTTGTGTATGTGTTCATGAAGAATATTGGTCTTTAATTTTCTATTCTTGTAATGTCTCTGTTTAGATTTGGTATCAAGGCAATGCTGGTCTCAATTAATAGAGAAGTATTCCCTTGTCTTCAAATTTCTGGAAGAATTTGTGTATAATTGGTACTATATCTTTCTTAAATCTTTGGTAGAGTTCACCAGTTAGGAAATATGGTCTTGGCGTTTCCTTCATAGTGATTTTTTTTTTACGATAAGATTTTAACTAAAAATCCTCTTTAAATAGATGGATGTATGGTTATTTGGGTTATCTGTTTCTTGTTGAGTAGGGTTTGATGATTTGTGTCACAGAATTTGTTTAGTTGTCAATTAACATGTTAAATTTCATTTATTTATTTATTTATTTATTTATTTATTTATTTAGAGGGTACAAGTGAGTGAGAGGCAGAGAGAGAGGGAGAGAGAGAGAGAGAATCCCAGTAGCCAAGACATGGAAACAACCTAAGTGCTCATCAATAGGTGAATGGAAAAAGAAGATGTGATTATATACATATATGGGGTATATTATTGAGGCATAGAAAAGAAGGAAAAATCTTGCCTTTTGCAACAGCATGAATGAATATCGAAGGCATTATGCTAAGCAAAAATAAATAATGAAAGACAAATATTATATTATCTCACTTACATGTGTAACCTAATAAACTCTTGAACCTGAGAACAGTTTGGTGATTATCAGTCAGTGGCAGGTGGTGGAGAGTAGAGGAAAAGAAAGAAGGTGGTTAAAAGGTACAAACTTCCAGTTATAAGATTAATAAGTTCTGGGGGCGCCTGGGTGGCTCAGTCGGTTGAGTGTCCGACTTCAGCTCAGGTCACGATCTCGCGGTCTGTGAGTTCGAGCCCCGCGTCGGGCTCTGGGCTGATGGCTCAGAGCCTGGAGCCTGCTTCCGATTCTGTGTCTCCCTCTATCTCTGACCCTCCCCCATTCATGCTCTGTCTCTCTCTGTCTCAAAAATAAATTTAAAAAAATTAAAAAAAAATTAATAAGTTCTGGGGGTCTAATATATAGCATGGTGACTATAGCTAACAATACTATATTGTATATTTGAAAGCTGCTGAGAGAGATTTAATTTCAAAGTTCTCATCATAAGAAAAAAAATGTAACTATGTGAGGAGATGGATGTTAAACTTATTGTGGTAATAGTTTCTCAATATATACATAAATTATTATGACGTACACCTTTAATACAATGTTACATGTTAATTATATCTCAGGATAACTGGGTGGCCGGTGCTGTTGCTAGTATCCCCCAAATATACATCCAGACCTTAGTGCTTTATTGCTTGAGGATTATTTTTGATATTAATATGTAGATTGCTGGGCCCTGCCTCTAAATATTCTGATTCATTAAATCTGGGATGAGGCCAGGAAATCTATATATTTTACAGGCTTCCCAGTAATTCTGATGTAAGGCCAGGATTGAGAGCCAGTGGAACAGATGACGTTTTAAAGTTTCTGTCACTAAGAGGTCCCTGGACTAGGAGAATTGAGTGTGCAGGTGCTGCCCTCTAGTGTCTCTGGCTGCTTGCTACACTCACTGCATACTGTAATCTGCTGCATGAGCACTGGTGGTCTTGCTGCCTGACACTTCTCTAGGGCTTCCTGTCCAGCGCCCTGCAAATCTTAACTCTTGGACATTAATAAAAACGCTCATATATAAAAATGTTGCTGCTGAATATCACAACTGTGATTCTCTGTTCCCAGTACCTTGGCACATCTAAGGTGTTCAACAATATTTCCTGATGAGACACAGCAAAACTCCTTTGTAAGGTTTGTGTGGAGGCACACACTCACATCAGTGGCATGTCTCTCAGGATTTTTCTGTATGGAGTTGTAATATGACCCATGGTACATTTGAGTCAATAAATTAACAGTTTCCTGAAGAAATTCTACTATTACAATAATTGTACCAATGTAGCACAATCATGGAAGCAGAGTCTGGCTTTAGCAAGTTTTCTAGAAACAAATGAATATGAATCTATAGTTGTGTAGCCCTCCAGAGTCCGTAGAGTGTTTTCAGGTACCTCCTCTCCCTTGTTTGCTGTTCACTCTAAACATAAAGCAGAAAGAGCAAATGTGAAGATCCATGCCCACATCACTGATGTGGACATTACATGAATGTGCCTTTGTTTGGGAAAACACTGGTCCCACTGTCCTAACCACTCAAGAACCCTTCATCACTGAGTATCAAATCAGTAAATAAACCTGTACTAAAGGCCTACCCTGAAAAAACACATAAGATTGTCTTTGGCTCTAACTCCTGAGCTCTGAGACAGAGGAGCAAGGGTGGGTGAGTTGCCGCAGAGGAGTTTGCAGCAGATGGTTTTAATGGCTTAGTGGGATGGCAGTGGCTGTGGGCTATCTGTAGGGTGAATAGTGCACTGGTTGGAGCAGGTGCAAAGTTTGCAGAATTTGATGGTTTTGCCTTGAGTGAGAGGTTAGGCTAATGGGAGACTGAGAACTGTTTCAGCAGTAAAAAGGCTGCAGCAGCTGTAGAAAGCAGGGGCTGGTTTGATAGGAGATACAATATTTGTTCACCTCCTTTTCATCCCATTGGTGAGGGTGAGTGTCCTGGAGGTCTGGGGATGGCTGAACTCACAGCACTTGACACTGGACCTATGAGACTGACAGCAGTTTATTAATCACATATAATCACAGCCCAGGAGAAGAGGACACCAAACACCATACAGGGCCATGTTAAGTCAGGTTAATGGAGGACAGAACTTTTGCAGTAGCATAGAGGGCAGCCACAGCTGCAGGGAGCAGGAGCAGGTTGGGTAAAAATAATAAAAATAAAATATTCAAGCTACATTGTAGGTATATCAACCTGCTACTAAAAAGCTTATGCAGGGGCACCTGGGTGGCTCAGTCGGTTAAGCATCTGACTTCAGCTTGGGTCATGATCTTACGGTCTGTGAGTTTGAGCCCCACATCGGGCTCTGTGCTAATAGCTCAGAGCCTGGAGCCTGCTTTAGATCCTGTGTCTGTCTCTCTCCCTGCCCCTTCCCTGCTCGTTCTCTCCCCCCCCCCTCTCTCTCTCTCTCAAAAATAAACACTAAAAAAATTTTAAGCTTATGTAAGCTGATTTTTGTTCACTTGTCATTCAGTGCTCTGTGGTTGAAAAAGTCTTCTCATTTTTGTGTTATGGAATTTGCAAGTTCAGGAGAGATGTTAAAATGACTGAAATTTATCCCATCATCAGGGTGAGACTATTCTTAAATTATCTTAAATGTAAGGATGTATTTGTTTTAATTTTGTTCTATTAAAAGGACACTTAAGAAAAACATTCACTATTCTTTATTTCTGTCAAATCATTTTTGGAGTATTTTTCCCTTGTAGCTAATAAAAATCCCTCATACTAATGATTGGTGCAGGGGTTTTTTTTTGCCTTTTGTATCTTAAACTGTGGTGTATATACTTAACATACAGTTTATTTTTTTAACTATTTTTAAGTGTATAGTTCAGTGTCACTGAGTACATTTATAATGTTGTGTGCTGTCATCACCACTATCCTTTTTCAGAACTTTTTCATCATCCTAAAGAAAAACTCTGTACACACTGAATAATAACTCCTTAATCTCCACTTCCCCAACTCCTAGTAAGATTGATTTTTTATTCATGTGAAGTAGTCTTATCTTTGTAACTCAGTTTTTAAGTGTCTTGAGAGCAGGCAGATAACACAACTCAAATGTCTTTGTGCCTTTGACACTTGCCCAACTTAGGGATGAACACAGATTGAATGCTCATTACATCTGTTTAGTGGTGGACTGGGTGCTGGAGGAAGGACCAAATAGCACTTTCAAAGATTTTGAGCCCAACAATTTTGTGGGTGTGGGACCATTCTCATCAGGGCAAGAACTTAAGGAAATTCAGAAGTCCTAGAATGTTGGAGGCATTTCACATTGTTGACAGGGGCCATAAAGTTAACATTCAACCAAAGAAACTACAAGTTTGTAGCCTTTAATCAAAAGTTTTACCAATGATCCATCTCCATGAATAGGCAGGATGCTATAAGATCTGTAGAGGCTGTTCTAGAAAATCAAGCTCCAGAAGTGAGCCTCAATTATGTGCCTCCTGGAAGGCAGTATTTACAGTCTTTTCCCACCCATCCCAAGCTTGACCATAGACTTGGAGGAATCCTTCTTTAACTCTCAGAAAGTTATTTTAAAAGATAGTATCTAGGGGCACCTGGGTGGCTCAATTGGTTCAGTATTGGAATCTTGATTTGGGCTTGGGTCATATTCCCAGAGTTGTGGGATTGAGCCCTACATGGGGCTCTGTGCTGAGCATGGAGCCTGCTTAAGATTTTCTCTCTCTTTCTCTGTCTCTCTCTTTCTCTCTCTCTCTCCTTCTCTCTCTCTCTCTCTCCCTCCCTCCACCCCTCTGCCCCTTCCCCCTCTTGTGCACTCTCTCTGCAAAATAAGTTTAAAAAAAAAGACAACAGCTATATCCTTTCCTTGACACATCAAACATGATCCTCTTCTTGAACCTCTTAATACTGACCATCAATTGCCTGTAACATCAAAATCCTCACTTTCTAACACTTAACAAGATAATGGATGTCCTATCCTCTTGTGTGTTTTTTAGTTATCCTCCCAGTACAGGTGATGTAGTTTATGGAGTTATTCTGACCTAATCACTATCTCTCTTATAGGGCATGCAGTATACATAAAGATTCATTATCTAAGGATAGATGCCAGATTTTTGTCTTTTTTTTAAGTTTATTTATTTATTTTGAGAGAGAGCATACACATACGTGCACTCAAGCGGGAGAGAGGCAGAGAGAGAGAATCCTAATCAGGTTCTGTGCTGACAGCACAGAGTCTGACATGGGGCTTGAACTCACAAACCATAAGATCATGACCTGAGCCAAGATCAAGAGTCAGATGCTTAGCTGACTGAGCCATCCAGGCACCACACCAGATTGTTGTCTTACGGAGAGAACTGAGCCATCAGGTTATAGGGAATAGAGCATGAAAGTATATACTTCCCATGACGTTGGCACCTCTAGGCCCAGATTCTGCAGCTCATACAGAGACAACCAGAGACCTTCATCTGAAACACTGAATCACATAAGCTTCTCCTAGACAAATAAAGGCCTGTGATGTCTGCATGCCTTTTGAAATAGGAGAGCTTTGTGATGTAGTCTGGTGATCTGGTTCCATCTTCTGTGAGGCAGAGATGACAAGGTCTAGAATTTGGGGGCATTAGGTGCCAAGTTCTTGAAAGTCTAGGAAGAGAGATGGCTCGTCAGGTTTAGATTATGTTGAGCCCTACCTTTATTCTGTGGGATGTTGGATATCCCTTATATGCTTATGGCTCCATTATTATTATTGCATTAATTATTTGGCAAGTGAAAAAGAGCCACCAAGAATTAAGGTTGGGACCTAACAGGAGCTGTTGCCGGGTAGGGAAACACAATGACCATGACTGAACCAATTAAGCCACAAACAAGAAGAATTTATCTCTTTACTTTTTCCTGTGACACTTACCCCTACTTTTTTATGGGGTTTTCTCAGTGAATCCAAGAACAGCTCAAAATTTGGGTGATTCTTCTGGTTGGGAGACATTGAGGGCCTGGATAGCTAAAGTCCTTTGGCTACTGGACTTCTTATCCTTTAATCTGTTCCTCTTTTCTCCTGTCTCATTACAACCTCCCCCACAGGACTTGTTCAGAGAACGGGGGTGGAGGTTATGGAGTATGGAAGAGCCTCAAAATAAATTAGAAATAAGAGAAGGGAAATGATGGGGTGAAAAAGATAGAGTAGGGAAAAGAATGGTAGGAGGGTGTGTAAAATTGGAATACAAAAAACATTTGGGAAATATTTACAGGTTTTGTTTGTTTCATTTTAGACACAAAGAGTAAAGGTGCCCAGCTTAATACTCTAACTTTTTTGTTTTCAAGCGTCACCGGAGAGTCAAACAAAGAGCTAAAGATAGAACATCAAGAGGTAAAGTTCTAGTTTTCCCTCTGACTCCCTTCACTATGGGCAAGATTCCCCTGATTCATGTCCCCTGGTGCCAGGAACCAGGTGCTCTAACCACTGAAGGGTCTAATTGCCTCAGCTGACAAATTCTTCCAGATTTTCTTGGGTGTAAGATTCTCCATCTTACCCCATCTGCTGGTAATGAAGAATGAGGAAGTAGGACAGAAGCCCTTACTAATTTTTTGATCCTGTGGAAATCACTTCATCTCTCAGTCTGTGATTCATGAAATGGGTCCTGCCTCACTCACAGTGTGGTTTTGATGATCAAATGAGATTAGGTCCAGGACAGCATGATACAACTGGTTAAGCTGTACACAGACATGCCTGAGAGCATTTACTGTTGGGGTTTCGAATCTCCTCTTACTCAAAGGCCTTCAGCTTCCTATAGGAGTCCCTTCAACTTCCCATAGGATGCCCCTGTATCCTCTCATTCCTTGTAACACTGTCTCCTGGTTTCTCAGCTAGGAGACTTTCCCGGGAAGAAGCTGAGAAGCCATGGGAGCTGCTCTCTGTCATGAAAAGGTGACCACTTGCTCTTTGCAGTCTCCAAACTCCAGCCTGGCCCGTCATCATTTCTGTGCTTGGCCTGGGGCAGGGATGAGGAGAGGGATAATGGCTGGGTGGGAGTAAGACACAAGTGGACACTGAGCACAGTTGAGAGGGTTGCCAGGGCAGAGGGGGACCAGGTGTCTCAGGAGAGAGGAGTCTCCCAGTTCTGCTATGGGCTCAGTTCACAGTGGTCCTGGAACTCAGGATTTCACTAGTATGTAATTCATTAAAGACTCTACATGAGTTTGCACTCAGCCACAAGACAAGTTATCCAGTTAAGAGAATAGACAAATGTGAGCATAACTAAATGTCCATTGTCATATTCCCTTTACAGTTACAATCATTCAAGGGCAGACCTGTGAAACCTGTTGACATTACCTCCATGGTTTTGTCTTGGGGGAGGCCAGTTCCTGGGACAGCCCTCAGGAAAGAGCCTGTCATCTTATCCTCTTCTTAAAGTCTCTAGAGAATGGGACTGGCTCTGAAGGGATGCTATGAACAGGACCTGGGACACCCCATAGTCCCCAGAATGTAGAGTTCCCACAAAGACCTCATTTTCCACAGTTTAGAAATACCGAATACAGGCTGTGGCCTTCTTAACCCCAAAGGAGACTGACTTCAGAATCTACCTGGTCATGTTCCCAGTGATGCCCCATCAGCTAACCATTGGCTTCCCCTCCACCCCCACCTGGTTCCCTTCTCCTAGTTCAGCTTCTCAACACAGGTCAACAGAGAACTCACCTCACCTCCCAGTCTGTCATGGCCCTGTGCTCCCATGGGCTGAGACCTTGCCCAACAAGGTCCAGACCCTCAGTCTAGCCCAATATAACTTACCAGTGGCATTTTCCTTGGAGGAAAAGGAGATGGGTAAACACCCTGGGGGTACAAGCCCCCAAGGTTTCCAGGACTAGGGGAAAGCAGGCCCAATCTCCAGGCCATACGCATTCAGAGAGGCAGGTGTCACTCCATCAGTAATGGTTGCCATCTTCCCTTCCCAGCCAGGGCTGGCTTCCTAAGGAGGGAAGTGTTCGGCGGCTCCTGTGTGCAGATCCTTCCTGCCCCATTTGCAATGCTGTGGCTCTGGAGATTCAGCAGTTGCTGGAGGGTGAGAACACCCTGATCTCTCCCCCTTCATCAGGGCCATCACAAGGCTCCTCTTGCCTAGAGATTTTGTCCATGTCTAGTCTCTCTTTGGAGCAGAGTCAGGGTTCCCTGCACTCCAAAGATCTTCCACTTCCATCTGTAACCTCCACAATGTCACAATTAATGGATCAGAAATGCTTAACACAGTCAGCTGCTCAGTCAGCCAGTGTCAGCATCCCAGACCACCAGGCTGAAGGCCTCCGGCAAAAAAAGGGATTTCAAGTGCCAGATGTGCCCTGGGATGCAGGAGCTCTGTCTTCTTCAAGACTTGAGGAGCCTAGGACTCCTGTGGTTCAGCAGGACAAGAGGAAGAGCCATTCCGAAGGTGTACTAAGGAAACAAGGTCAGCTGTCCTTGAATATGTGATTCTCTCTTTTCCTAAATCCAGAGCTCATGAGCCTAAAACTACCCCCATTGCCTTACATTTTCCTATTTCCCAAAATCCCTGAGACATGTTTATAAATGCATGCAAGATCTTTAGAAGAATTCCTGTGGCAGCTTATAACACAGCCCCAAATATTTTCCAAGCCTGGGGGGGGGGGAGAACCATTTATTTCATCATAAATGCTACCTCTAAGGCCTCTATTGAAAATATGGGCTATTTCTTGAGCTGGTTTCATGAAAGTTGAGCCAGTCCACCCAAACTTTCTGGGTTAGTGAAGGATCCACTGTGAATCAAGAGCAAATATTGCTGCAAGCAAATCCCAAACTCCATTGCTCTGGCTCTACCCTCTACCACATTTTAGTTTCTAAGTGGTTTCTGCCCATTGCCTTGGGGACCCGCTGAGGCCTCAGTGTGCTATCTGCAGCAGAAACAGCTACCTTGCTATGGTTCCTCTTTTCTGCACAATGAGTCCCTGGTCTGCCCATAAAGATTTCTTCACAAAAGGGGGTCCCCAGTCCCTTTTTCCTCAATAATTTCTTCTTAATCTCTGTACTGATGAAAATTTCTTCCATATAAGTTAGCCCCACCTTCTTCCCACATTCCCCAATTTGGGCCTCTCCATCTGACTATCAACAAACTGCTATCAATCTCCCATTTCCTCTTCTGGTCAAGTGTGAAGCCTTAGAGTGGCACCAGCTGCAAAGGCAGCCCCAGCTTCAGTGGAGGTTGCCAGCTGTTGCCCAGAAATATCTGCAGATGCAAAAAGCCATACAACATAAGCCCTGAGACATGTTTCTGCCTGTCCCTATGGGCCTACCGGTCAGGAGAACCCATCTCAGTCCTTAAGAGAGAGGTGGTGTTTCCCTAGAACATGCTCAGAGCTGCTAGAGTTCTCCCTTCAGAAGTGGTTGATTTAGCAGGTTGATTCACTATTGCTGGGGCCTGCCCCAGAAGATCCAGAAGTCCATCCAGTTGCTCCTGTCCCCTGCTGACCAGCAGCCCCTGCCCCAGAGAAGCACACTGACCAGCATAAGTGTCCTGTACCTTTAAGACCTAGAGGCCAGTGGGGACAATGACCTGTTCTGATCCATTGTGGCAGCAGGGACAGTTCACAGTTGCTTGCCCAGGCTAAGGCAATGTTTCAGAGCTACATTTACTATAAGTGTGGGAAGATCTGCTAGGGCATTGTTCCTGCCCATGGTTGCAGCTGTGGGACTGCAAATCATTGGGTCTGCCACATTCCAAGGGTCCTGGCAGCAGCTAGGTTCCCTTGTGCCCCAGAAAGTAAGTGCCTAGACATGGAGCAATCAGCCTCTACATGGATCAGGGATTGATGTAGTTAATTCTGATATGCCTTGATCAGCAGCAACAAGCCTCACCTGATGCTGTCACTGATCATCCTATCAGCACCTGCCTGGGTATCTTCCCAAGAAGCCACTGAGAAACTGGAGACAATTTTTGGCCTCCCTGTCAGGGCTTTCAGCTCTTTATTATGTGGCTTTCTTCAAGGCCATGGCCCTGGCAATCACTAGCCAATTTGCAATCATAGAGATATGCCTGGGGCTGTTGAGGGCCCAGTAGAACCTATGGCTCACCAGCACCTAAAAAGCAATGTATAAGTCCTGGGTCAGGCTTTCCGGATGCCAATGAGACTTGTGCAGACAGTGTGCAGAGACTTAAATATAGTTGAATGGAGATGGTGCCTTTAGAGAGCCAGATATCCTGCTGGCCCTGCTCATTCAAAATACCCATCTTGGTGAAACTAAATTTTTATCTGAAAAAGAAATTCCTGGAGATATATTTGGGAAGTCCTACAAAGACAAGGGAGTCCAAGGAAAAAGTTGTGGCTGTCCCAAGGAATATCTGTGCCTATGAGTCCTTTAGGAGTCTAAACAACCAAAGAGGGGCGCCTGGGTAGCTCAGTCAGTTAAGTGTCCAATTTTGGCTCAGGTCATGATCTCACAGTTCATGAGTTCGAGCCCCGTGTTGGGCTTTGTGCTGACAGCTCAGAGCCTGGAGCCTGCTTCGGGTTCTATGTCTCCCTCTCTCTCTGCCCCTCCCCTCTTGTGTTCTCTCTCTCTCTCTCTCTCTCTCTCTCTCTCTCAAAAATAAATAAAACATTAAAGAAAATTTAAACAGTGAAGGAAAAACATTGCTTCAGGATCTTCCCATCCCACCAGGTGTTCCATGTGCTCCAGAATGGTCCACCTTAAAGAAGAGCTTGCAGTTAACTAAGGCAGTGTCAGGGAACCAAAAGCATGCTAGTCCTTATAGTCCTGCCCACTGGGCCTCCAAGATCTTACAACCCAGTGGGGACATGAAAGGGGCCCAGGTGCTTTGTGTTCAGCTGGAGGCCAGTGTGAACAACCTTGGCCTGGAGGAACCCTGGAACCCTTAGCCCCTGCAAGGGTGAGGACAACTCCCTGCCCAGCAGAGAAAACAGGACCCAGGAAAAGTGAAGCAGAAGAGAATCACAAACAAGGGAGTGCAGCAGTGAGGCTGTCCCCAGCTGGATAAAACATTTACTCTGCTGAGGTTCAGGGGCTAGGAGGGACTCTTATAAATAGAACCCTCAAAGCCCCTGACTTCCCAAATGTATCTCCAGGATCTTTCTTTTTTATTTATTTATTTTTTAAACATTTATTCACTTTTGAGACAGAGCGCAAGCAGAGGAGGGGCAGAGAGACAGAGGGAGATACAGAATTCCCAGCAGGTTCCAGGCTCTGAGCTGTCAGCACAGAGCCCCTCAGAGCCCAGTGCAGGGCCTGAGCCCACGAACTGTGAGATCATGACCTGAGCTTAAGTTGGATGCTCAACTGACTAAGCCATCCAGGTGCCCCTCTCAGGATCTTTCTTAAGTAAAATTTTAGTTAGGTCAGGATGGTTGCCTTGAGTGAGTTGGAACTAGCAAGAATCTGTCTGGGTCTGCAGAGCCACCATTTCCATACTCTCAGCTGATTGATTCCTTTCAGCACCTTCACCAGTTTCTTCCTCACTGTTAGTTCCTAGAGCATCCCCTAGGATACCTTGGGTCAAAAGGCCAGATGAGAATGGTCTGTAAAGCTGTTAAAGCAAGCTGAATGACCTCACCCAAACAAGGATTCTTCAGAATGCCAAAACTGGAGTGACCAGAGCTTAATGGGTCAGACCTTACATTATCAACTTACTGGACAATTATTTGCTGGGCCAAATTTTACAAGCTCAGCATTTAAAGGGACTACATTTTTGAGATCCAAACTTTGCAGGGCCAAAACTTATAGGGCCACACTTTCTGGGGTCAAGAGCTGTAGGATCTGATAAAAGCAGCCCATATTCACAAGATCCCATTCTTCTAGAAGCTGCAGAAACTTGCTTGGGAAATAAGATGAAGCTCTTTCCACACTGGATTAACCCCGAGGTGAAAGGTCAAAGGCATAAGGAATCCATTCTCTCTAAGGATGACACAGTGGCTAAAACCATGACAAAGAAGGTTGAGAAGAGTCCACCCTCCACCAAACACCCTGTGAGAGGAGCCAAGTGGGAGAAAAAAACAGAAGAGGAGGGCATAACCTTCTTTGATGTCCCCCAGTCTCAGGACAATGAACTAAAGCAACAACCCCTTCAGTCCAGATGCTCTTGGCTCCTGGGCCTTCCCTACAACAACTCCAAGCACTGTCCTCAGCTGACTGGTGACACTCAACCAGAACATCCACCCCAGATCTCAGCTCTTACCTCGGCAGAAGGTACTGGTCTATACAAAGAGAATACCCAATCCAGGAAAAAGGAGTTCATAGGTTCCCAATCCTCTGCATTCCCATGAAAAAAGGTTGTCATCATCATTTCTGTTAATGTGCAGGTGAAGCAGGACCCTCTCCAAATATACTCTATACCTCTAAGCAAAGAACCACCTGTTTGTCCTCCTTATTTTCAAGGCTGTATGTGATGGAGAAAGTAGAGAAAGTAGATAGTAATTCCGATATGGCATAGGAGCTTAGACTCATATTTCAGATAGGTCAGCATTCCACACCACTCTTTCAGTCCCACCTTGGACTGTAGATAGAGGGACTTGAGCAGAGAAGGAAGACCCTTGTCTAAGGTGCATTGAAGGTGCATCAGGCTTGAATTCTATCATGTCTTGCCATGCCATCTATGGGTCCCAGAGAAACAATGTGGGCATGATGACAGTATAAGAAGTAGTGGCCAGGAATGTAGTACGTTTTTGGCCTATAGGCATAATTCACCAATAACTTCTATATATGCCCACAATCTGAAGGGAAGGTTTTTAGGAAGTGTCATAGTGCTCCATCCTTGATAAACACAAAAGCACATAGATAATATGACATGTGCCAGAAGCAAATGATGGGATCTCTCCTCTTTGTGCCCTGTTGTTATTCATTAAATATTTAAGGGCTAACCCATCTGGGAGTCTGCTGTAGCCTGTTGCCAATTTGATCCCCGTTGCCTTTCAGTTGGATGGGATAAATGCCTGCTAGAATGAAGATCAGTTGATGAGAAGGTTCCCAAAAGGGTTACAATAAAAATGACTTTGATCTGAGTCTTTCAATCAACAGTTCAAATATTCACTTCCTTACTATGTGCCAGGTAATATGCCAGATACAAGGAACACAATAGTGAATACTACACAGGACTTCCTCCATTGAGTTCATGGAATCACGGAGTATATAGTCAAATAAAAATTAACTAAAAGCAGTGTGATAAGAACTGGTAGAGGAAGTAGGTGAAAATACCCAGGAGGGAACTTAACCTAATTTGGCAGGAGGAGGGGGTTTATGGAAATTTTCCTAGAAGAGGTGATATGTAGACTGAGTTTCAAAGGGTAAGAAGAAGTTAGCCAAGAAGCACATGGGGGGGTCTCTGGGTTTCCCCATGCTGAGAGTACAAAATGAGCAAATGTATGGTGTCAAGCAAATAGGCATGCTATGTAAGAGAACAGTGACTTGCTAGAGAAGTGCTTATAATCAATCAAAGGCATATTAAAATGTTTTAGAGATCAAAATGAAGTTGCCAAGATGGAGAATGGGTGGCATTCACTCATGCAGTTTTTCATTCCTTCAACTAATATTGAGCACCTACTATACGCCACATACTTGTATAGGCACTGAGTATACAGCAATGAACACAAGAGGAAAAAACAATGTCTTTAATGAGCTTATATTGATGGTACACTAGGAAGGGAGATAAAAGAAGCATAATTTAAAAATATAATATATAGAAGATGATCAAATGTATGCAAAAAATCAGGATAAGAGGTTTGGGGAAGACTTAGGTGGGGTGCAGTTTTAAATAGGGGGTTCAAGCCAGGTCTCATTAAAAAATTAGCGTGGGCATGGACTAGAGAGAGATGAGAGAATAAATCACTTGAATGACTGAGGAAATTTCAAGTCAGAAACATGAATTGTCTGGAGGCTGGAGCATGCCTGAGGTATTCCAAGGAAGGACAGTGAGCCTGAAGCAGAGTAATCTAGGGGGAAAGTAATAGAGGACAAGGTCAGAGCAGTAAAGGGGCCAAATGGGGAAAGGCCTAGAAGATCATTGCAAAGACACTGATTTTTTGAGCAAATGGAAGTTGCTGTTAGGTCTCCTTAGATCTAACTAATGTTTTACTTTATTTTATTTTTCAATATAAAAATGATTTTATTTCTATTATACAAATGAAATAGAGGTTAAAATTTCAAAAAATACAATTTTCAATAACATCAATGTATGGAAATACTTAAGAATAAATCTGACAGGGAGGAGCCAAGATGGCAGAACAGCATGGAAGTTTTCTGTGTGTCTCACGTCCATGAAATACAGCCAGACCAACACTAAACCATCTTGCACACCTAGAAAACTGATCTGAGGATTAACAACAAACTGCACAACCTGAACCACAGAATTCAGCAGGTACACGACGCGGAGAGGTAAACTTGGGGAGCGAGAAGCCGCAGGAAGGAAGGTGCTTTTGCAGGTGGAGAGAACACGGAGAAGGTGGGTGGAGAATATGGGAAAAGCATCCCTCCCCAAAAGCAGCTGGAGAAAAAGTGGAAAATTGGAAGCAGCCACAGGGACTAAACTAAAAAGGGAGAAAGGAGAAAGGAGAGGGTTTAAATTCCATTAAGATGTAAACACGGGGAGCTCAGAGAGTCTGCAACTCCGCAGCTCGATACCTGGTGGTGCTCTGGTGGGAAGGGCAAATCCCCGGGAGCAGAGTGGGGTCAGGGAGGTTCTTGGGCCTCACGGGGAGAAGCCATCCCACTGCTGGAAGGACATTTGGTAGAAGTTGTGAGGCAACCTGAGCCCAGCATACACCAGAGAATGGCTGCATTCACTGGTGCTGGAACAAGGTCATTAAGGGTGAAGACTGGTGCCAGATGTGTGTTGTGATTTTCCATAATCTCTGAAAAGCTGCTGCTACACTATCTCATGAACTTTTTCTGGGGCGGGCTGGCACCTGGCTGCTGTCTCGGGGCACTGGCAACAACAGGGTCCAGTGGGCGTTCCTGGGTGCAGTCAGCAATCGGCCATTGCTCGGTGAGACCCTCCCACAGAGGGGCTGAACGGGTCAAAGCCACAGTCCTTCAGAAGTAAGGGACCAGGGAAAACAGCCACATCTGAGACAAAACTTGGGAGAGAGGTACTGCCTGGGGCTTGGCCATGGACAGTGAAAAAGCAGGGACTGGATGAAAGCTGAAGACAGAGGATGGGTGCGTGATTGCTGATCAGGGAGAACAAAGTTCTGATACTAGCGACTGGGTAGCTGCCATTTTCACCGCTCCTGCACATGTACATACGCACCTAGTAGCACCACAACACTCCACCCAGTAGGCGAGCAGCGCCATCTAATGGAGAACGAAGCCATTACACTGAGCCCTGCCCAATTGGGCAAACCTCGCTATTCAAGAACACAAGTCTCCCTGCCAACTTAGTTTATGGACTATAAAGTACATAGGGGAAAACAAAGTAATTTCAGTCCTATTTCAATCTGTTAGGTCCATCTATTCAATTTTCTTTCTTTTTTTCTTTTGTTCTCTTTTTCACTTCTTTTTCTTCAATACAGAAAGAAAAAATTCATTTTTATTTTCAATTTTTACTAAAAATATTTTCCTTTAATTTTTTACTATATTTTTTCCTTTTATGTAAATTTTTCAAATTCTATTGTACTTCCATCATCTTATTTTAGTCTACTACAGTGTAGACTAAACTTCTTAAAACTTTCAAACAATTTCTTTTTTTCTCTTTTTTCTCTTTTTAATTTCTTTTCTTCAATACAGAAAGAGAAAAAAACATTTTTATTTTTAACGTTTATTAAAAATATTTTTCTTTAATTTTTTTCTACTATATTCTTTACTTTGTGTAAATTTTTTCAAATTCTAGTTTACTCCCATCATCTCATTTTAGTCTACTTCAGTGTATTAATTTTTTCAAATTCTCAAATGATTTCTTCCCCCGCACCCTTTTTTATCTTTAATCTGTCAAACCACTTTCAACACCCAGACCAAAACACACCTCGGATCTAGTATCATTTAAAGGATTTGTGTGTGTGTGTGTGTGTGTGTGTGTGTGTGTGTTTAATTTTAATATTTTTATAATTTTAATTTTTTAATTAAAAATTTTCTACCTAATTCCTTTTCTCCCTTCGAAATGACAAAATGAAGGAATTCGCCCCAAAAGAAAGAACATGAAGAAATGACAGCCAGGGATTTAACCAACACAGATACAAGCAAGATGTCTGAACCAGAATTTAGAATCACGATAAAAAGAATACTAGCTGGAATAGAAAATAGATTAGAATCCCTTTCTGCAGAGATAAAAGAATTAAAAAATAGAATGAAATTAAAAATGCTATAACTGAGGTGCAATCACAGATGGACGCAGTGGCGGCAAGGATCGATGAGGCAGAACAGAGAATCAGCTATATAGAGGACAAACTTAGAATAATGAAACAGAAAAAATGGAGATTAAGGCAAAAGAGAATGATTTAAGAATCAGAGAAATCAGTGACTCATTAAAAAGGAACACCATCAGAATCAGAGGGATCCCAGAAGAGGAAGAGAGAGAAAAAGGGGTAGAAGCGTTATGTGAGCAAATCATAGGAGAAAACTTTCCTAACCTGGGGAAAGATACAGACATCAAAATCCAGGAAGCACAGAGGACCCCCATTAGATTCAACAAAAACTGACCATCAACAAGGCATATCACAGTCAAATTCACAAAATACTCAGGAAAGGAGAAAATCATGAAAGCAGCAAGGGAAAAAAAGTCCCTAACCTACAAGGGAAGACAGATCAGGTTTGCAGCAGACCTATCCACAGAAACTTGGCAGACCAGAAAGGAGTGGCAGGATATAATAAATGTGCTGAATCAGAAAAATATGTAGCCAAGAATTCTTTATCCAGCAAGGCTGTCATTCAAAATAGAAGGAGAGATAAAAAGTTTCCCAGACAAACAAAAATTAAAGGAGTTTGTGACCACTAAACCAGCCCTTCAGGAAATTTTAAGGGGGACTCTCTGAGGGGAGAAAAGATGAAAAAAAAATATATATATATACATATATACACATATATACATATATACGTGTATACACATATATATGTATATATACACATACACATACATACATATAAATATATATACATATATATTGTATATATACATGTATATATAATATACATATGTGTGTATATATATGTGTGTGTGTGTATACACACATACACACACATATATATAAAAATAAATAAGTATATACCAAAAGCAACAAAGATTAGAAAGGACCAGAGAACACCACCAGAAACTCCAACTCTACAAGAAACATACCGGCAATAAATTCATATCTTTCAGTACTCACTCTAAACGTCAATGGACTCAATACTGCAATCAAAAGACATAGGGTAACAAAATGGATAAGAAAATAAGATCGATCTATATGCTGTTTACAAGAGACCCACTTTAGACCTAAAGATACCTTCAGATTGAGAGTAAGAGGATGAAGAGAAGTAAGGGGATGGAGAACTATCATGCTAATGGTCAACAAAAGAAAGCCGGAGTAGCCATACTTATATCATACAATCTAGACTTTAAAATAAAGACTGTAACAAGAGATGCAGAAGGGCATTATATCATAATTAAAGTGTCTATCCACCAAGAAGACCTAACAATTGTAACATTTAGGCGCCAAATATGGAAGTACCCAGATATATAGATCAATTAATAACAAACATAAAGAAACTCATCAATAGTAATACCATAATAGTAGGAGATTCAACACCCCACTCACAGCAATGGATAGATCATCTAATCAAAAAATCAACAAGGAAACAATGGCTTTGAATGACACACTGGACCAGATGGACTTAACAGATATATTCAGAACATTTCATCCTAAAACAGCAGAATATACATTCTTCTCCAGTGCACATGGAATATTCTCCAGAATAGACCATATACTGGGACACAAATCAGCCCTAAGTAAGTAGAAAAAGATAGAAATCATACCGTGCATATTTTCAGACCACAACGCTATGAAACTTGTAATCAACCACAAGAAAAAATTTGGAAAGGTAACAAACACTTGGAGACTGAAGAACATTCTACTAAAGAATGAATGGGGAACCAAGAAGTTAAAGAGGAAATTAAAAAGTATATGGAAGTCAGGGGCGCCTGGGTGGCTCAGTCACTTGAGCATCCAACCGGTTCACATCACAATCTCATGGCTCATGGGTTCGAGCCCCACATCAGGCTTTGCACTGGCAGCACGGAGCCTGCTCTGGATATTCTGTCTCCCTCTCTCTCTGCCCCGCCCCCACTCACATGCTCGCACACATGCGGGCATGCACTCTCTCTCTCTCAAAAATTTAAAAAAAAAACATTAAAAAAAACTTTGAAAAAATAAAAACAAAAAAAAGTATATGGAACTCAATGAAAATGATAACACCATGACCCAAAACCTATGGGACGCAGCAAAGGTAGTCATAAAAGAAAGTATGTAACAATCCAGGCCTTCCTAAAGAAGGAAGAAAGGTCTCAGATACACAACCTAACCTTATGCCTTAAGGAGCTGGAAAAAGAACCACAAATAAAACCCAAAACCAGCAGGAGACAGGAAATAATAAAGATTAGAGCAGAAATTAATGCTATCCAAACCAAAAAAACAGAACAGATCAATGAAACCAGAAGCTGGTTCTTTGAAAGAATTAACAAAATTGATAAACCATCAAAAAGAAAAAGGAAAGGACCCAAATAAATAAAATCATGAATGAAAGAGGAGAGATCACAACCAACACAGCAGAAATAAAAACAATAATAAGAGAATATTATGAGGAATTATATGCCAATAAAATGAGCAACCTGGAAGAAATGGACAAATTCCTAGAAACATACACTACCAAAACTGAAACAGGAAGAAATAGAAAATTTGAAAAGACCCATAACCAGTAAGGAAATCGAATTAGTAAACAAAAATCTCCCAAAAAACAAAGAGTCCAGGGCCAGATGGCTTTCCAGGGGAACTCTACCAAACATTTAAGGAAGGGTTAACACCTATTCTCTTGAAGCTGTTTCAAAAAATAGAAATGGAAGGAAAACTTCCAAACTCTTTCTATGAAGCCAGCATTACCTTGATTCCAAAACCAGACAGGGACCCCACTAAAAAGGAGAACTATAGACCAATTTCCCTGATGAACATGGATGCAAAAATCCTCAACAAGATATTAGTCAACCGGATCCAACAATACATTAAAAAAATTATTCACCACGAACAAGTGGGATTTATACCTGGGATGCCGGGCTGGTTCAATATCCACAAAACAATTAACATGATTCATCACATCAATAAAAGAAAGGACAAGAACCAAATGATCCTCTCAATAGATGCAGAGAAAGAATTTGACAAAATATAGCATCCTTTATTGATAAAAACCCTCAAGTAGGGATAGAAGGAGCATACTTCAAGATCATAAAAGCCATATATGAACGACCCAATGCTAATATCATCCTCAATGGGGAAAAACTAAGAGCTCTCCCCCTAAGGTCAGGAACAAGACTGGCATGTCCACTCTCACCACTGTTATTCAACATAGTATTGGAAGTCTTAGCCTCAGCAATCAGACAACACAAAGAAAGAAAAGGCATCCAAGTCGGCCAGGAGGAGGTCAAACTTACACTCTTTGTGGATGACATGATACTCTGTATTGAAAACCGAAAAGATTCCACCAAAAAACTGCTAGAATTGATCATGAATTCAGCGAAGTTGCAGGATATAAAATCAGCGCACAGAAATTGGTTGCATTCCTATACACCAACAATGAAGCGACAGAGAAATCAAAGAATCGATCCCATTTACAGTTGCACAAAAAACCCGTAAACTACCTAGGAATAAATCTAACCAAAGAGGTGAAAAATTTATATGCTGAAAACTATAGAAAGCTTATGAAAGAAACTGAAGAAGACACAAAAAAAATGGAAAAAGATTCCATGCTCCTGGATAGGAAGAACAAATTTACAAAGATGTAAAAGATCTGTATGCTGAAAACTATAGAAAGCTTATGAAGGAAATTGAAGAAGATATAAAGAAATGGAAAAACATTCCATGCTCATGGATTGGAAGAATAAATATTGTTAAAATGTCAATACTACCCAAAGCTATCTACACATTCAATGCAATCCCAATCAAAATTGCACCAGCATTTTTCTCCAAGCTAGAACAAGCAATCCTAAAATTTGTATGGAACCACAAAAGGCCCCGAATAGCCAAAGTAATATTGAAGAAGACCAAAGCAGGAGGCATCACAATCCCAGACATTAGCCTCTACTACAAAGCTGTAATCATCAAGACAGCATGGTATTGGCACAAAAACAGACACATAGACCAATGGAATAGAATAGAGACTCTAGAATTGGACCCACAAAAGTATGGGCAACTAATCTTTGACAAAGCAGGAAAGAATATCCAATGGACAAAAGACAGTCTCTTTAACAAATCATGCTGGGAGAACTGGACAGCAACATGCAGAAGGGTGAAGCTAGACCACTTTCTTACACCATTCACAAAAATAAACTCCAAATGGATAAAGGACCTGAATGTCAGACAGGAAACCATCAAAACCCTAGAGGAAAAAGCAGGGAAAAAAAAAAACCTCTCTGACCTCAGCCGCAGCAATGTCTTACTCGACACATCTCCAAAGGCAAGGGAATTAAATGCAAAAATGAAATATTGGTACCTCATGAAGATAAAAAGCTTCTGCCCTGCAAAGGAAACAATCGACAAAATTAAAAGGCAACCGACGGAATGGGAAAAGGTATTTGCAAATGACATATCGGACAAAGGGCTAGTATCCAAAATCTATAAAGAACTCACCAAACTCCACACCCAAAAAACAAATAATCCAGTGAAGAAATGGGCAGAAGACATGAATAGACACGTCTCTAAAGAAGACATCCAGATGGCCAACAGGCACATGAAAAGATGCTCAACGTCACTCCTCATCAGGGAAATACAAATCAAAACCACACTAAGATATCACCTCACACCAGAGTAGCTAAAATGAACAAATCAGGAGACTACTGAGGATGAGGAGAGGATCCTGGAGAGGATGTGGAGAAACGGGAACCCTCTTGCACTGTTGGTGGGAATGCAAACTGGTGTAGCCGCTCTGGAAAACAGTGTGGAGGTTCCTCAAAAAATTAAAAATAGATCTACCCTATGAACCCAGCAATAGCACTGCTAGGAATTTACCCAAGGGATATAGGAGTGCTAATGCATAGGGGCACTTGTACCCCAATGTTTACAGCAGCACTTTCAACAATAGCCAAATCATGGAAAAAGCCTAAATGTCCATCAACTGATGAATGGATAAAGAAATTGTGGTTTATATACACAATGGAATACTACTTGGCAGTGAGAAAGAATGAAATCTTTCTTTTGTAGCAATGTGGATGGAACTGGAGAGTGTTATGCTAAGTGAAATAAGTCATACAGAGAAAGACAGATACCATATGTTTTCGCTCTTACGTGGATCCTGAGAAACTTAACAGAAGACAATGAGGGAGAGGAAGGGGAAAAAAAAAGTTGGAGTGGGAGGGAGCCAGACCATAAGAGACTCTTAAAAACTGAGAACAAACTTAGGGTTGACGGAGAGTGGGGGGAAGGGGAAAGTGATGGGCACTGAGGAGGACACTTGTTGGGATGAGCACTGGGTGTTGTATGAAAACCAATTTGACAATTAATTTCATATTAAAAAATAAATTAATTAAAAATAAATAAATAAATCACTATACTCTAAATAAATAAATCAATCTGACATATGATGTGCAAGAACATCGAAAACCAGAAAACATAGCTGAAAGAAATTAAAGAACTAAATAGATGGAGAGATATACCTTGTTCCTAGACTAAAAGACTCAATGATGTTAAGACTGTAACGTTAAGATGCTGTAATTCTCCCCAAGTTGATCTATAGATTTAATGCAATATCAAGTATAATACCAGTAGGCTTTCCCTCTCCCCCATATATACACATGATTTTATTAAGTTTGTCATAGCTGAATTTTCCTACAATGCTAAAGTAATTTAAAATGTTAAGAATATTTAAAATACGTGTACAAAAATTCATAACATTGTGTAAGTTAAATATGTTATTTACATCAGCACCAGAAATTATTATACTTTTAATAATCCAGGTTTAATTGAAGCAAAATAATAAAAAACATATTTTTAAAAAGTAGAATTCTTAAGTAATGTTTTACAGGGATCACTTAGTCTGTGTTGTTAACAACAGTGTTGGGGGTAAAGACTTGGGTAGAAGCAGGGAGATTAGTTATGAAATTATTCCAGTAATGATAGTAGCAGAGGAGACTAAAGTGTTTTTTTTAATGTTTATTTATTTTGAGAGAGAGAGAGAGAGAAAGAGAGTGAGCAGGGAATGGGAAGAGAGAAAGGGAGACACAGAATCTGAAGCAGGCTCCAGGCTCTGAGCTGTCTGCATAGAGCCCAACGCGGGGCTCGAACTCATGAACTGCAAAGTCATGTCCTGAGCTGAAGTCGGATGCTTAACCAATTGAACAACCCAGGCTCCCTGAGACTAGAAGTGTTTAGATGCTGGATTCATTCTGAAGTAGAGACAATAGGATACTGATATCCATTTACTGATAGATTGGATGTGGACAGTTAGAAGAAATAAAACATCAAGGATAACACCAATGTTTTGGCCTAAACATCTGGCAACATGGAGTTGTCATTAACTGATGTGAGAAATGCTAGGACAGGAGTAGGGTGGTATGTGTGATTAGTGGTGTTGGTGGTAGTGGGGTAATCAGGAGTTCACTTTTACATAGAGATAGATCTTGGACTTTCAAGTGTATATGTTGATTAGATGATTTGGGCATATGACCTTGTAGTTCAGAGAAGAGATTTGGCACACAGACAGACAACTAGATAAATAGATATACACTGATAATGATTGATTGATACATGATAGATAGATAGATAGATAGATGCATTTAAAATCATGAACCATGAAAGTGGGCTGGGGAGACACATAAACTATTACATTAGTGTGATGAGTGCTATCATGTGTGGAGTCCTGTCCCAGGAGGAGGTACTCAGCTGACGAGGATGGGGTCACATAAAGGTTTCACAATAAAAATGACCTTGAAAGGCATCTTACATTCAACAGTTAAAATATTTGAGTACTTACTATCTTTCAGGAACTATGACAGTCACCAAGACATAGGCCTTGCCTCCATGTAGATCATGATCTCATAGGGTAGACGGTCTCACATGCCCAAATTGTCTAATCAAAATAAACACATGGATGTCCAATATTAATCTCAAAAGTGAACTCCTGGTTTCCTATTCCCACTGAATCATACATACCAGACCTGACAGAAAGACAGAGATTGCTGTGAGTGAATGGGATGAATCTCTGTTTTGAACACCTCGTATTTCTCAGGAGGTGGCACCTCTGTTTTCTCCCCCTTCTGACCTACCACACAGGAGCCAAAAGCTAGAGGAAGTGCAGGAAGTGCTGTAGTCTCCCGATGATGTGGTATGGGGGACTGTGGGACACTCTTGCCTCACCGATTCCTAAGGAAATCCAGGATGACTCAACATCTCATCAAACCAAGAGACGGTGGCAAGACTTCTCTTCCACTGATAGAACCCCAGCACTTGGCACAATGTGTCCACTGCTAGCTAGAAAATACAGAATGGAAAGAGGCATGAATGTGCCCCTCCCCTAAATGGTGTGTGCCTAAGGGATGGGGGCCCAGATACTGTTGTGGCCCTCAGGTGAGGAGGCACAAGGCCCAATCCTGCTGAGGCAACACCCTCCAAGTGTTTTTGTAAAGCATCCAAGAGATCATAGGAGGTCTTATGACAGGCACATCCTCCCTGCCTGGGGGAAATTGGGCAGAGAGCCACGTAGGAGGATGTCCAGGACTCATAAGGGTCACAGCAGCATCAAGTGAAAAGCCAAGGTTAATGTGCACACATCCTGGCTTAGGTGGAGCAGGTCCTTCCCATGGTCCCCCACAGGCTCCTACCTGCCCCCAGCAGATGTCTGTCATGGAAAAATGGAAGTTTCAAACAACTGACCACAACTACTTGACTTTTATTCCTGCTCACTATGGCAGGGAAGTTACAGAATACTCTGAGCACAGGAGTGAGTGTATGAGCCTTCATCTCTTTGCTCTTGTTCAACTCGGTCATGCCAGCCTCTTGCAAGAAGGGGACCAGGATTCCATGAGCATGATTGGAAACTCCCTGCCCTATTCAAATTCCCAACCTGTTGGAGACCCTCAGATTCAAGGGCTCAGTTATCTTTGCTTGTCCACTCAAAACTGTAGTCTCTCTACTCTGTAGGTCTTTGGGTAAAATATCCCCTGCCCCTAAGTTCCTACATCCTCTGCATCTCATCTTCCTTCCCATAGCTTCATCGCTATTTTGGCCTAACTTCCCATTGCCACCCTATCTATACTTGCCCCTCCCTGTCCAGGCTGAATCCCTGGAAGGATGATAATAATATATAAATGTAGTAGTGAAAAACTGCAAGTTACAAAAATAATATTATAGTCTCATCTTAAAAAAATTAACAGGGCACCTGGATGGTTCATTTGGTTAAGCATCTGACTTCAGCTCAGGTCATGATCTCACAGTTCATGATTTCAAGCCCTGCATCAGGCTCTGTGCTAACAGCTCAGAGTCTGGAGCCTACTTCAGATTCTGTGTCTCCCTCTCTCTCCCTGCCCCTCCCCCACTCATGCTCTGTCTTTCTCTAAAATAAATAAACATTTAAAAATGTTTTTAATTAATAGATTTTATTTTTAGAGCAGTTTTAGGTTTGCAGAAATATTGAGCAGCAAATACAGGAATTCCCATATACCCATTCCCATCCTTGGCCACATACAGTTTCCTCTGTTATTAACATCTTGTATGTAGTGTGGTATATTTTTTAAAATTGATGAGCCAATACTGATGCATTATTGTTAACCAAAGTTCATAGTTTACCTTAGGATTTATTTGTGTTATACATGCTATGGGTTTTGACCAATATATAATGATGTGTATCCACCATTAAGGTATCATACAAAATAGTTTCTATATCTAAGAATCCCCTATTCATCCATTTTTCCCTTCCCTCAAACTCTTGGCAACCACTCTCCTTGTTTTTGAAATTGTGGTAAAAGATACATAACATGAAATTTACCATTTTAACAAGTTTTAAGTGTACAATTCAGTAGCATTAGGTATATTCACAATGTTGTATAACCATCATCACTATTTCTAAAACTTTTTCATCAACCCAAACAGAAACTCTGTACCCATTAAATAGTAACCCACTATATCACCCCACCCTACCCAGCATCTTGTAACTTCTATTTTCTATCTCTGTCAGTTTCCTTATTTTAGATACTTCATATAAGAGGAATCATGCAATATTTATCCTTTTGTGTCTGGCTTATTTAGCTTAGCATAATTTATTCAAGGTTCATCTATACTGTAGCATGTATCAGAATTTAATTTTTTATTGCTAACTATTCCATTTTGTGTATATATTAAATTTTGCTTATCCATTTATCCATTGATGGACACTTGGATTATTTCCACTTTTAACTACCATGAAAAATGCTGCTAAGAAAACTAGGGTGTAAGTATCTGCTTGAGTCCCTGCTTTCTATTCCTTTGAATATGTACCTAGAAATGAAATTGTTGGATCATATGGTAAACTTTAACTTTTAGAAAAACTGCCACCAAATTGTTTTCTCCCCTGAAATTCCACCAGCAATGAGTGAGAGATCTTATTGCTCCATGTCCTCACCAGCATCCGTTGTTGTCAATGGCCTGGATTTTGGCCATTCTAATAGGTGTGCAGTAGTATGTTATAGTGGTTTAAATTTTCAATTCTCTAGTGACATATAATGTTGAATATCTTTTGACATGCCATCTGTATCTTTTTTGGTGAGGTTTTGTCAATTTAAAAAAGTTTTTATTTTATTTTTTGAGAGAGCGTCAAAGTGGGGGAGGGGCAGAGAGCGCTGGGGACAAAGGATGTATGATCTGAAACAGGCCTTGTGCTGACAGCAGCGAGCTCATGGAGCCCAGGGAGCCCAGTGAGCCCAGCAAGCCCAGTGCTCAAACTCACAAACTGTGAGATCACAACCTGAATCAAAGTTGGTCACTCAACCAAAACCCCTCTTTTGTCCATTTTTAAATTGAGTTGTTCAGGCACCTGGGTGTCTCAGTCAGTTAAGGGACCAATTCCTGGTTTTAGCTCAGGTCATGATCTCACAGTTTGTGAGTTCAAGCCTTGCATGGGGGTCTGCACTCACAGTGCAGAGCGGGGGAGGAGCCAACATGGTGGAACAGCATGGAAGTTTTTTGTGTGTCTCGTGTCCATGAAATACAGCCAGACCAACACTAAACCATCCTGCACACCTAGAAAACTGATTGGAAGATTAGCACAACAATCTGCACAACCTGAACCACAGAATTCAGCAGGTACATGGTGCAGAGAGGTGAACTTGGGGAGCAAGAAGGCACAAGAAAGGAGGTGCTTTTGTGAGTGGAGAGAGAAGAGAGACTGGGGTGGGGGGAGAATATGGGAAAAGCACCCTCCCCAAAGGCAACTGGAGAGAAAGTGGAAAATTGGAAATAGCCGCAGGGGCTAAACTAAAAAGGGGAAAGGGAGAGGGTTTAAATTCCATTAAGACTGTAAACAGGGGGAGCACAAAGGCTGCAACACTGCAGCTCAATACCTGGTGGTGCTCTGGTGGGAAGGGTGATTCCCAGGAACAAAGTGGGGTCCGGGAGGTTCTCAGGCCACAAGGGGAAAAGCGGTTCCACTGATGGAAGGACATTTGGTAGAGACTGGTAAAGCCACCGTGTCGCAGCAGACCCAGAAGGTGGCCACATTTGCTGGTGTCGGGGCAAGGTCATTAAGAGTGAAGACTGGTGCCAGATGTGTGTTGTGATTTTTCCATAATCCCTGAAATGCTGCTGCTACACTATCTCATGAAATTTTCTGGGGTGGGCTGGCACCTGGCCACAGTCTCAGGGCACTGGCAACAACAGGGTCCAGCGGGCATTCCTGGGTGCAGCCGACATTTGGCCATTGCTCGGTGAGACTCTCCCACAGAGGGGCAGAACAGGTCAAAGCCGCAGTCCTTCAGAAATAAGGGGCCAGGGAAAACAGCTGCATCTGAGACAAAACTTGGGAGAGAGGTGCTGCCTAGGGCCTGGTCACAGACAGGGAAAATGCAGGGAGTGGACAAAAACTGAAGACAGAGGACAGGTGTGTAACTGCTGATTGGGGAAAACAGAGTTCCAATAGTGGAGACTGGGTAGCTGGGTGGCGCCATTTTCACCCCTCCTGTGCATACCCATTATGAGCACCACAACACTCCACCCAGTAGGCGAACAGCACCATCTAGTGGAGAACAGAGCCATTACACTGAGCCCCACCCAACTGAGCAAACCTTGCTATTCAAGAACACAACTCTCACTGCCTAGTTTATGACTATAAAGCGCTACATAGTCTGACTTCTGGGGGAAAACGAAGTAATTTCAGTCCTATTTCAATCTGTTAGCAGGTCCATCTATTCACTTTTCTTTCCTTTTTTTCCCCTTTTACACTTCTTTTTCTTGAATACAGAAAGAGAAAAACTTCATTTTTATTTTCAATTTGTATTGAAAATATTTTTCCTTAAAAATTTTTACTATATTTTCTACTTTTGTATAAAATTTTTCAAATTCTATTTTACTTCCATCAATTTATTTTACTACTTCAGTGTATTCACCTTTTCAAATTTTCAAGCAATTTCCTTTTTTTCTTTTTTTTCTTTTTTTAGTTTCTCTTTTTCTTGAATGCAGAAAGGGGAAAACTTCATTTTTACTTTCAATTTCTATTCAAAATATTTTTAATTTTTTTCACTATACTTTTTGCTTTTATGTAAATTTTCCAAACGCTATTTTCCTTCCATATTATTTTAGTCTACTTCAGTGTATTCATTTTTTCAAATTCTCAAACAATTTCCTCCCCCCACTTTTTTATCTCTAATCTGTCAAATCACTTTCAACACCCCAACCAAAACACAACTAGGATCTAGCATCATTTATTCGATTTTGTGTGTGTGTGTTTAATTTTTTAATTTTAATATTTTTTAATTGTAATTTTTCTACATCTAATTCCCTTTCTCCCTTCAAACTGACAAAATGAAGGAATCCACCCCAAAAGAAAGAGCACAAAGAAATGACAACCAGGGATTTAACCAACACAGATACAAGCAAGATGTCTGAACCAGAATTTAGACTCATGATAATAAGAATACTAGCTGGAGTCAAAATAGATTAGAATCCCTTTCTGCAGAGATAAAAGAAAAAATAGAATGAAATTAAAAATGCTATAACTGAGATGCAATCACAGATGGATGCAGCAGCAGCAAGGATGGATGAGGCAAAACAGAGAACCAGCTATATAGAGGACAAACTTATAGAGAATAATGAAGCAGAAAAAAAGAGGGAGATTAAGGCAAAATAGCACGATTTAAGAATCAGAGAAAACAGTGACTCGTTAAAAAGGAACACCATCAGAATCACAGGGATCCCAGAGGAGGAAGAGAAATAGGGGTAGAAGGGTTATGTGAGCAAATCATAGCAGAAAACTTTCCTAACCTGGGGAAAGACACAGACATCAAAATCCAGGAAGCACAGAGGACCCCCATTAGATTCAACAAAAACTGACCATCAACAAGGAATATCACAGTCAAATTCACAAAATACTCAGGCAAGGAGAGAATCATGAAAGCAACAAGGAAAAAAGTCCCTAACCTACAAAGGAAGACAGATCAGGTTTGCAGCAGACCTATCCACAGAAACTTGGCAGGCCAGAAAGGAGTGGCAGGATATAATAAATGTGCTGAATCAGAAAAATACACAGCCAAGAATTCTTTATCCCACAAGACTGTCATTCAAAATAAGAGAGATTAAAAGTTTCCCAGACAGGATGGCGGAACAGCACTGAAGCTTTTTGTATGTCTCATGTCCAAGAAATACAGCCAAACCAACACTAAACCATCCTACACACCTAGAAAACTGATTGGAAGATTAACACAACAATCTGCACAACCTGAACCACAAAATTCAGCAGGTACACAACATGAAGCGCTGAACTTGGGGAGCAAGAAGCTGCAAAAGGTAGGGAACCCCATTTGCAGGCTGAGAGAGGATGGAGACTGGGCGGAGGGAGAATACAGGAAAAGCACCCCCTCCCCAAAAGCAGCTGGAGAGAAAGTGGAAAATTGGAAACAGCTGCAGGGACTAAACTAAAAAGGGAGAAAGGAGGAAGGAGAGGGTTTAAATTCCATTAAGACTGTAAACAAGGGGAGCACAAAGGCTGCAACTCTGCAGCTCAATACCTGGCGGTGCTCTGGAGTAAAAGGTGAATCCCCAGGAACAGAGTGGAGGCCGGGAGGTTCTCAGACCACACAGGGAAAAGCAGTTCCACTGCTGGAAGGACATTTGGTAGAGACTGTTGAAGCCACCTGGTCCCCGCAGACCCCAGAAGGCAGCCACATTCGCTGGTGCTGGGGCAAGGTCGTTAAGGGTGAAGCCTGGTGCCAGATGTGTGTTGCAGTTTTCCATAATCCCTGAAACACTGATGCTACACTGTCTCACGATCTTTTTTGGGGGCGGGCTGGCACCTGGCTGCAATCTTGGGGCACCGGCAGCATCAGGGTCCAGCGGGCATTCCTGGGTGCAGCCAACATTCAGCCATTGCTCATTCAGCCATTGCTCAGTGAGACCCTCCCACAGAGGGGCGGAATGGATCAAAGCCACAGTCCTTCAGAAATAAGGGGCCAAGGAAAACAGTCACATCTGAGACAAAATTTGGGGGAGAGGTACTGCCTGGGGCCTGGTCACAGAGAGTGGAAAAGCAGGGACTGGATGAGAGCTGAAGAGGAAGGATGGGTGTGTGACTGCTGATCTGGGAAAACAGTCTTGTGGCTGGGTGGCGCCATTTTCACCGCTCCTGCGCATGCACATACGCACCTACAATCTCTGCAACAATCCACCCCAGTAGGCTAGCAGCGCCATCTAGTGGAGAGTGGAGCTGTTACACCAAGCTCTGCCGAACTGGGCCAACTTTGCTCTTCAAGAACACAAACCTCCACGCTGGCTTAAGTTATGGACTACAAAGAACTACATGGACTGACCTCTAGGGGAAAACAAAGCAATTTTAGTCCTACTTCAATCTATTAGCAGGTTCGTCTATTCAATTTTTTTCTCTTTTTCCTTTTACAATTCTTTTCTCTTTTCTCGAATACAGTAAGAGAAAAATTCATTTTTATTTTCAATTTTTATTAAAAATATCTTTATTTTAATTTTTACTACTTTAAGTTTTATTACTGTCTTTAATCTTTATTACTATATTTTTTACTTTTGTGTAAATTTTTTCAAATTCTACTTTACTTCCATCATTTCATTTTAGTCTACTTCAGTGTATTCACCTTTTCAAATTTTCAAAAATTTCCTTTCTTTCTTTTTCATTTTTTCTTTTTAATTTCTTTTTTTCTTGAATGCAGAAAGAGAAAAACTTCATTTTTACTTTCAATTTCTTTAAAAATATTTTTATTTAATTTTTAGTACTATATTTTTCCCTTTTATGTTAATTTTTTCAAATCCTATCTTACTCCCATCATTTTATTTCAGTCTACTACAGTGTATTCACTTTTTCAAATTTTCAGAAGATTTCTTTCTTTTTTTTTCTTTTTTTACGTTTTTTCTCCTTTTCATTTTTCTTTTTTCTTAAATACAGAAAATGAAAAAATTCATATTTCTTTATAATTTTTATTAAAAATACTTTAATTTCTTATACTATATTGTCTACTTTTCTGTATATTTTTTCAAATTCTACTTTACCCATATCATCTCATTTTAGTCTACTTTAGTGTATTCATTTTATCAAAATCTCAAACAATGTCTTTTTTTTCTCCCCCCCCTTTTTTTTTTAATTTCTCTAATCTGTCAAACCACTTTCAACACCCAGACCAAAACACACCTCGGATCTAGTATCATTTAAAGGATTTGTGTGTGTGTGTGTGTTTTTAATATTTAATTTATAATTTTAATATTTTTTAATATTAATTTTTTAAATTTCAATTTTTCTACCTCATTAATTCTTTTTCTCCCTTCAAAATGACAAAACGAGGGAATTCACCCCAAAAGAAAGAGCACAAAGAAACGACAGCCAGGGATTTAACCAACACAGATACTAGCAAGATGTCTGAACCAGAATTTAGAATCACGATAATAAGAATACTAGTTGGAAATGAAAATAGATTAAATCCCTTTCTGCAGAGATAAAAGAAATAAAAAATAGAATGAAATTAAAAATGCTATAACTGAGATGCAATCACGGATGGATGCAGCAGCAGCAAGGATGGATGAGGCAGAACAGAGAATCAACAATATAGAGGACAAACTTATAGAGAATGATGAAGCAGAAAAAAAGAGGGAGACTAAGGCAAAATAGCACGATTTAAGAATTAGAGATATCAGTGACTCACTAAAAACGAATACCATCAGAATCACAGCGGTCCCAGAAGAGGAAGAGAGAGAAAAAGGGGTGGAAGGGTTATGTGAGCAAATCATAGCGGAAAACTTTCCTAACCTGGGGAAAGACACAGACATCAAAATCCAGGAAGCACAGAGGACTCCCATTAGATTCAACAAAAACCGACCATCAACAAGGCATATCATAGTCAAATTCACAAAATACTCAGGCAAGGAAAGAATCATGAAAGCAGCAAGGGAAAAAGTCCCTAACCTACAAGGGAAGACAGATCAGGTTTGCAGCAGACCTATCCACAGAAACTTGGCAGGCCAGAAAGGAGTGGCAGGATATATTCACTGTGCTGAATCAGAAAAATATGCAGCCAAGAATTCTTTATCCAGCAAGGCTGTCATTCAAAATAGAAGGAGATTAAAAGTTTCCCAGACAAACAAAAATTAAAGGAGTTTGTGACCACTAAACCACTGTGACCACTGCAAGAAATTTTAAGGGGGACTCTCTGAGGGAAGAAAAGATGAAAAAAAAAATATATATATATATCTCAAAAGCAACAAAAGATTAGAAAGCACCAGAGACCACCACCAGAAACTCCAACTCTACAAGCGTCATAATGGCAATAAATTCATATCTTTCAGTACTCACTCTAAAGGTCAATGGATTCAATGCTCCAATCAAAAGACATAGGGTAACAGAATGGATAAGAAAACAAGATCCATCTATATGCTGTTTACAAGAGACCCACTTTAGACCTAAAGACACCTACAGAGTGAAAATAAGGGGATGGAGAACTATCTATGAGGCTAACGGTCAACAAAAGAAAGCTGGAGTAGCCATACTTCTATCAGACAATCTAGACTTTAAAATAAAGACTGTATCAAGAGATGCAGATAGGCATTATATCATAATCAAGGGGTCTATAGACCAAGAAGACCTAACAATTGTAAACATTTAGGCGCCAAATGTGGAAGTACCCAGATATATAGATCAATTAATCACAAACATAAAGAAACTCATCAATAGTAATACCATAATAGTAGGAGACTTCAACACCCCACTCACAGCAATGGACAGATCATCTAATCAAAAAATCAACAAGGAAACAATGGCTTTGAATGACACACTGGACCAGATGGACTTAACAGATATATTCAGATCATTTCATCCTAAAACAGCATAATATACATTCTTCTCCAGTGCACATGGAACGTTCTCCAGAATAGACCATATACTCAGACACAAATTAGCCCTAAGTAAGTACAAACGGAGCGAAATCATACCGTGCATATTTTCAGACCACAACGCTATGAAACTTGAGATCAACCACAAGAAAATTTTGGAAAGGCAACAAATATTTGGAGACTGAAGAACATCCTACTAAAGAATGAATGGGCTAACCAAGAAGTTAAAGAGGAAATTAAAAAGTATATGGAAGTCAATGAAAATGATAGCACCACAACCCAAAACCTCTGGGACGCAGCAAAGGCGGTCATAAGAGGAAAGTATATAGCAATCCAGGCCTTCCTAAAGAAGGAAGAAAGATCTCAGATACACAACCTAACCTTATGCCTTAAGGAGCTGGAAAAAGAACAGCAAATAAAACCCAAAACCAGCAGAAGACAGGAAATAATAAAGATTAGAGCAGAAATTAATGCTATCGAAACAACAACAACAAAAAACCAGTAGAACTGATCAACGAAACCAGAAGCTGGTTCTTTGAAAGAGTTAACAAAATTGATAAACCACTAGCCAGTTTGATCAAAAATAAAAAGGCAAGGATCCAAATAAATAAAATCACGAATGAAAGAGGAGAGATCACAACCAACACAGCAGAAATAAAAACAATAATAAGAGAATATTATGAGCAATTGTATGCCAATAAAATGGGCAATCTGGAAGAAATGGACACATTCCTAGAAACATATACACCCAAAACTGAAATAGGAAGAAAGTAGAAATTTTGAACTGACCTATAACCAGTAAAGAAATTGAATTAGTAATCAAAAATCTTCCAAAAAAGAAGAGTCCAGGCCAGATGGCTTTCCAGGGCAATTTCACCAAACATTTAAGGAAGAGCTAACACCTATTCTCTTGAAGCTGTTCCAAAAAAAAAGAAATGGAAGGAAAACTTCCAAACTCTTTCTATGAAGCCAGCATTACCTTGATTCCAAAACCACAGAGACCCCACTAAAAAGGAGAATGAACAATATCCCTGATAAGTATGGATGCAAAAATCCTCAACAAGACATTAGTCAACCGGATCCAACAATACATTAAAAAAATTATTCACTACGACCAAGCAGGATTTATACCTGGGATGCAGGGCTGGTTCAATATCCACAAACAATCAATGTGACTCATCACATCAATAAAAGAAAGGACAGGAACAACATGACCCTCTCAATAGATGGAGAGAAAGAATCTGACAAAATACAGCATCCTTTCTTGATAAAAAACCCTCAAGAAAGTAGGGAAAGAAGGAGCATACCTCGAGATCATAAAAGCCATATATGAAAGACCCACCGCTAATATCATCCTCAATGAGGAAAAACTGAGAGCTCTCCCCCTAAGGTCAAGAACAAGACAGGGATGTCCACTCTCACCACTGTTATTCAACATAGCATTGGAAGTCTTAGCCTCAGCAATCAGACAACACAAATAAATAAAAGGAATCCAAATAGGCCGGAAGGATGTCAAACGTTCACTCTTCACAGATGAAATGATACTCTATATGGAAAACCCAAAAGATTCTGCCAAAAAACTGCTAGGACTGATCCATGAATTCAGCAAAGTCGCTGGATATGAAATCAATGCACTTAAATTGGTTGCATTCCAGGGCACCTGGGTCACTCAGTTGGTTAATCGTCTGACTTCGGCTCAGGTCATGATCTCACAGCTCATGAGTTCAAGCCCCGTGTCAGACTCTGTGTTGACTGCTCAGAGCCTGAAGCCTGCTTCGGATTCTGTGTCTCCCTCTCTCTCTGCCACCGTCAAAGCTCACACTCTGTCTCTTTCTCTCTCCAAAAATAAACATTAAAAAAAAGATATCAGTTGCATTCCTATACACCAATAATGAAGAATAGAAAGAGAAATCAAGGAATGGATCCCATTTACAATTGCACCCAAAACCAGAAAATACCTAAGAATAAATCTAACCAAAGAGGTGAAAAATCTATACACTGAAAACTATAGAAAGCTGATGAAAGAAATTAAAGAAGACACACAAAAAAATGGAAAAAGATTCCATGCTCCTGGTAGGAAGAACAAATATTGTTAAAATGTCAATACTACCCAAAGCAATCTACGTATTCAATGTAATCCCTATCAAAATAACACCAACATTCTTCACAGAGCTAGAACAAACAATCCTAAAATTTGTAAGGAACCAGAAAAGACCCCGAATAGCCAAAGCAATCTGGAAAAAGAAAACCAAAGCAGGAGGCATCACAATCCCAGACTTCAAGCTGTATTACAAAGTTGTGATCATCAAGACAGTATGGTACTGGCACAAAAACAGACACTCAGATCAATGGAACAGAATAGAGAACCCACAAATGGACCCATAAACGTATGGCCAACTAATCTTTGACAAAGCAGGAAGGAGTATCCAATGGAATAGACAGTCTCTTCAGCAAGTGGTGCTGGGAAACCTGGACAGTGACACGCAGAAAAATGAACTTGGACCACTTTCTTATATTGTACCCAAAAATAAACTCAAAATGGATGAAAGACCTCAATGTAAGACAGGAATCCATCAAAACCCTTGAGGAGAAAGCGGGCAAAAACCTCTATGACCTCGGCCATACCAACTTTTTACTCAACACGTCTCTGGAGGCCAGGGAAACCAAAGCCAAAATGAACTATTGGGACCTCATCAAAATAAAAATTTCTGCACTGCAAAGGAAACAATCAGCAAAACTAAAAGGCAACTGATGGAATGGGAGAAGATATTTGCAAATTATATATATATATATATATATATACACACACACACACACACACACACACACACACACACACAAAATGGAGTATTACTTGGAAATCAAAAAGAATGAAATCTTGCCATTCTCAACTATGTGGATGGAACTTCAGGGTATTATGCTAAGTGAAATTAGTCAGAGAAAGGAAAATATATGACTTCACTCATATGAGGACTTTAAGATATAAAACAGATGAACATAAGGTAAGGGAAACAAAAATAATATAAAAACAGGGAGGGGGACAAAACAGAAGAGACTCACAAATATGGAGAACAAACTGAGGGTTATGGGAGGGATTGTGGGAGGGGGGATGGGCTAAAATGGTAAGAGGCATTAAGGAATCTACTCCTGTAATCATTGTTGCACTATATGATAACTAACTTGAATGTAAATTAAAAAAAAAAAAAAGAACACCTCATCACAGTGCTTTTGGAGCCTATTCTTAGCCAGAGTGATTCAGCATGCTATTTTTAGTTTCCATCTCCATTCACCCTTGTTTATCCAGTACTGCAGCACTGGCTTCAGTCATCCCAGGAAAATATGGCCAAAATAACTGAGTTATTTTGGGGTTTCCAAGGACTGAAACTGAGTCTTCTTGGACTGACCTCAAGAGAATGAGGCATCTAGGAGATCTTGCTACTGCTTAGTATTTAATGAAAGCCCACAAAGCTCTAACATACATGGGGACAAATTATGTCATAATCTTTAGTCTCTGGGGAACCTGGATGAATCTTCATGAAAAGCTACAGTTCTGATTCCCACAGAAGCAGAGCAACAGTTAAGGAACATCCCATGTAAGTGACTGGCTGGTATGACTGCACTTAGCAGGCAGAACTTTACAGCAAGATGGAGAGGCACTCCCTGTTCTCTGCTCTGGACCCATGAAGCAAAGATTCAATCCTATTTAATGCACTCATTACACCCTGTTTATCAGCATTTATCTGCTGATACTACAAACATTTGTTGAGTGCAACCTAGTATGTATCAGGCACACATAAGCCTCATAATAAATGGTAAAATAAACAAACAAAACCTCACTCGGGCTGTAGAATGCAGTATGAGTATGTGTGTGTAGCATGCATAAGTGGAAGACCTTTTTAAAAAGGTGTTCATAAGCTAAATCTTGAAAGATGAGTAAGAGTTTCTGCAATGGATAAAGAACAATCATTCCAGAAGGAAGTAAATGCACACAGAAAGGTAGGCATATAGATGTAAAGAGACCCATTGTGGCTCAGATAGTATGAAACCAGACTGGGTGCTGGGTAGAAATAGGCAAGGAAACCTACTTTCACATAGAATTATTTATCATTAGCCCAAGGAATTGACTGGAAATAGCATGGTTAAAATTTTTAGAAGGAAATACTCTATGACCTTGGATTTCAGGAATTAAAAATGAACTGACCTAGAAAACTGAATTTCCTGAGGCTAGTGTGGTAGGTAGCCTCTCAGATGGCTCCTGTGGAGCCCTGCCTCCTGATACCCATGGCATTGTATAATCCCCTCCTGAGTACCTTGCTTCTGACCAATAGATTATAGCAGCATTGAGGGGTATCACCTTCCATGATTAGGTGACAAAAGATTATTACTTCCATCTTGCTACCCAGCTCTCTCTATTTCCTTCTTAATGTGCACACTTTTATGAATTAAGCTGTCATATTGGAGAGGCCCACATGCTGAAGTACTGAAGGTGACCTGTGGCACACAACTAGTGGGGAACTAAAGCTCTAAGTCCAAAAGAGCCTGATGAATTAAATTCTTCCAACAACCACTGAGTGAGCTTGGAAGCAGGTCTATGGTTGAAACTTTGGATGAGACTGCAGACTCTTGGCTGACACCTCGATTTTGACCTTATGAGAGACCATGAGGCAGAGGATCCAGCTAAGCGATTCCTGACCCATAGATACCATGAGATAATAAATAGTGCTGTTGGAACTGGCTAAGTTTTAGGTTAATTTGTTATGCAGCAATAGTAATAAAAACTCTGATAAGTTCCAGGACTTTCAATGTATGCACTGCAATAAGGTAAAGGCCCTGGGACACAAACATTCCTGTCCCTCACCAATTCTCTGGTGAAGTGTGTGTTTAAGTCCTTTCCTCTTTTTTAAAATTGGGTTTTTTTGGGTGGGAAAAATTGAGTTGCTTGCTTTCTTATTATTGAGTTTAAAAGTTCTTTATATGGGGGGAGGAGCCAAGATGGCAGAAGAGCATGGAAGTCTTTTGTGTGTCTCATGTCCATGAAATACAGCTAGACCAACACTAAACCATCCTACACACCTAGAAAACTGATTGGAGGATTAACACAACAATCTGCACAACCTGAACCACAGAATTCAGCAGGTACGCATTATGGAGAGCCAAACTTGGGGAGCAAGAAGCCACGAAAGATAGGGAACCACTTTTGTGGGTGGTGAGGACAGAGACTGGGGGCAGGGCAGGGGCGGGGAGAATATGGGAAAAGCACCCTTCCCCAAAAGCAGCTGGAGAGAAAGTGGAAAATTGGAAACAGCTGCAGGGACTAAACTAAAAAGGGATAAAGGAGAAAGGAGAGGGTTTAAATTCCATTAAGACTGTAAACAAGGGGAGCACAAAGGCTGCAACTCTGCAGCTCAATACCTGGCGGTGCTCTGGTGGGAAGGGTGAATCCCCAGGAACAGAGTGGGGTCCAGCAGGTTCTCAGGCCACACGGGGAAAAGCAGTTCCACTGATGGAAGGACATTTGGTAGAGACTGTTGAAGCCACCTGGTCCCAGCAGACCCCAAAAGGTGGCCACATTCACTGGTGCTGGGGCAAGGTCATTAAGGGTGAAGCCTGGTGCCAGATGTGTGTTGTGATTTTCCATAATCCATGAAACGCTGCTGCTACACTGTCTGGCAAACATTTTCTTGGGCGGGCTGGCACCTGGCCAGAGTCTCGGGGCACCGGCAACAACAGGGTCCAGCGGGCGTTCCTGGGTACAGCCGATATTCAGCCATTGCTCAGTGAGACCCTCCCACAGAGGGGTGGAACGGGTCAAAGCCGCAGTCCTTCAGAAGTAAGGGGCCAGGGAAAACAGCCACATCTGAGACAAAACTTGGGAGAGAGTTACTGCCTGGGGCCTGGTCACAAACAGTGAAAAAGCAGGGAGTGGATGAGAGCTGAAGACAGAGGACTGGTGCCTGACTGCTGATCCAGGAGAACAGACTGGGGTAGCTGGGTGGGACCAGTTTCACCGCTCCTGCGCATGTGCATACGCACCTACAAGCGCTGCAACAATCCACCCCAGTAGGCTACCAGCGCCATCTAGTGGAGAACAGAGCTGTTACACTGAGCTCCACCCCACTGGGCCAACTTCGCTCTTCAAGAACACAAACCTCACCACCAGCTTAGTTTATGGACTATAAAGAGCTACATAGATTGACTTCTAGGGGGAAATGAAGCAATTTCAGTCCTACTTCAATCTGTTAGCAGGTTTATCAATTCAATTTTCTTTCTTCTTTTTCTCTTTTACAATTCTTTTCTTTTTCTTGAATACAGAAAAATTCATTTTTATTTTCAATTTTTAGTAAAAATATCTTTGTTTAATTTTTATTACTATACTTTTTACTTTTGTGTAAATTTTTTCAAATTCTACTTTACCTCCATCATTTTATTTTAGTCTACTTCAGTGTATTCACCTTTTCAAATTTTCAAACAATTTCCTTTTTTCTTTTTCTTTTTTTCTTTTTCATTTCTTTTCTTTTTCTTGAATGCAGAAAAACTTCATTTTTACCTTCAATTTCTATTAAAGATATTCTTATTTAATTTTCATTACTATATTATTTGCTTTTATGTAACTTTTTTCAAATTCTATTTTACTTCCATCATGTTATTTTAGTCTACTGCAGTGTATTCACTTTTTCAAATTTTCAAATGATTTCTTTTCTTTTTTATTCTCTTTTTGTCTCTTTTTTCTTTTTCATTTCTTGTTTCTTAAATACAGAAAATGAAAAAATTCATATTTATTTTTAATTTTTATTAAAAATATTTTTCTTTAGTTTTTTTCTACTATATTCTTTACTTTTGTGTATATTTTTTCAAATTCTATTTTACCCCCATCATCTCATTTCAGTCTACTTTAGTGTATTCATTTTTTTCAAATTCTCAAACGATTTCCTTTTTTTCTCCCCCCCCCCCGTTTTTCTCTAATCTGTCAAACCACTTTCAACACCCAGACCAAAATACACCTAGGATCTAGCATCATCTATTCAATTCTTGTAAAATCGAGTTTTAAAATCCAGTAAAGAAATGGGCAAAAGACATGAATAGACATTTCTCCAAAGAAGACATACAGATGGCCAAACAACACATAAAAAATGCTCAAGTTCACCCATCATCAGGGAAATACAAATCAAAACCACAATGAGATACCATCTCACACCTGTCCAAATGGTCAACATTAATGTCAGGCAACAACAGATGTTGGCGAGGATGTGGAGAAAGAGGATCTCTTTTGCACTGCTGGTAGGAATGCAAACTGGTGCAGCCACCCTGGAAAACAGAATGGAGGTTCCTCAAAAAATTAAAAATAGAACTACCCTACGACCCAGTAATTGCACTACTAAGTATTTATCCATGGGATTCAGGTGTGCTGTTTCAAAGGGACACATGCACCCCCATGTTTATTTTTTTAAATATGTTTAACGTTTATTTATTATTGGCAGACAGAGAGAGACAGAGCATGAGCATGGGAGGCGCAGAGAGAGGGGAAGATACAGAATCCGAAGCAGGCTCCAGGCTCCAAGCTGTCAACACAGAGCCTGATGCTGGGTTCGAACTCACAAACTGCAAGATCATGACCTGAGCTGAAGTCGGACGCTCAACCAACTGAGCCACCCAGGCGCTCCTGCACCCCCATGTTTATAGCAGCACTATCAACAATAGCCAAAGTATGGTAAGAGCCCAAATGTCCATTGATGGATGAATGGATAAAGAAGATGTGGTATGTATGTATGTGTGTATACACACACACACACACACACACACACAATGGAGTATTACTCGGCAATCAAAAAGAATGACAACTTGCCATTTGCAACTATGTGGATGGAACTGGAGGGTATTATGCTAAGTGAAATTAGCCAGTCAGAGAAAGAGAAATATCTATGACTTCCCTCATATGATGACTTTAAATACAAAACAGATGAACATAAGGGAAGGGAAACAATATAAAAACTGGGAGGAGGACAAAGCACAAGAGACTCATAAATATTGAGAACAAACAAAGGGTTACTGGAGGAGGTATAGGAGGGGAGATGGGCTAAATGGGTAAGGGGCATTAAGGAATCTACTCCTGAAATCATTGTTGCACTATATGCTAATTTAGATGTCAATTAAAAAATTGGGGCGGGGGGAATGCAAGCTGGTGCAGCTGCTCTGGAAAACAGTATGGGGTTTCCTCAAAAACTAAAAGTAGAACTACCCTATGACCCAGAAATTGCACCACCAGGCATTTATCCATGGGATACAGGTGTGCTGTTTTGAAGGGACAAATGTACCCCCATGTTTATAGCAGCACTATCAACAATAGCCAAAGTGTGGAAAGAGCCCAAATATCCATCGATGGATGGGTAAAGACAATGTGATATATATATATATATATATATATATATATATATATATATATATAAATATATATATATATATATATACATATACATATATACACACACACACACACACACACAATGAAGAATCAAAAAGAATGAAATCATGTCATTTGCAACTACGTGGATAGAACTGGAGGGTATTATGCTAAGTGAAATTAGTCAGTCAGAGAAAAACAAAAATCATATGACTTCACTCATATGAGACAAAACAGATGAACATAAGGGAATGGAAACAAAAATAATGTAAAAGCAGGGAGGGGGACAAAAGAGAAGCGACTCATAAATATGGAGAACAAACTGAGGTTTACTGGAGGGGCTGTGGGAGGGGGGATGGGCTAAATGGGTAAGGGGCACTAAGGAATTTACTCCTGAAATCATTGTTGCACTACATGCTAACTAATTTGGATTTAATTTTAAAAGATAAAAAATAAAATTAAAAAAATAAAATTAAAAAATATATATGTATAAGTAAAATGTATGACAATAATACCAACAGGCATGGAATGGAGAAATAGAAATATACTATTATAAAGTTCTCATACATGAAGTGGTATAATATCACTTGAAGGTAGTTGGTAATAAGTTTAGAGTTAATCTGTAAACCCTAACAAAGCCACCAAAATAACAAAAACATATTTATAGAAAATCAAATGAGATAAAATGGAATCACAGAAAACACTGAATTCAAAAGAAGGCAGAAGAAAAGAGGGAAAATGGAACAAAGAACACAGAAAATGAATAGCAAGATGATAAACTTAAGCCCAACCATATAAATAATAACAATCCCAATAAAAAAGCAGAGGTTGTGTGATTGACAAAGCAAGACAGAATTGTTATCTGCCTATAAGAAACAAAATTTAAATATAAAGATGCAAATCTGTTAAAAGGATAGAAAAAGATATACTGTGCTAATCCTAATAAAAATAAAGCTGCAGTGGCCATATTAATATTAGATAAAGATTTCAGAACAAAGAGATGGCCAGAGATGAAAGTCATTTCATAGTGATAAATGAGTTAATTAATCAAGAGAACATAACAATCCTAAACATTTATGCTCCTAATAACACAGCTACAAGATAAGTAAAAAAAGGACTGAAGGAGAAATAAATCTGTTATATTCAGAGATTTCAGTAACCATTTCTCAATAACTGATAGAATAACTAAAGGAAAGTCAATAAAATATAAAAGCCTTGAACAATGCTACCAATTAATATAAATGGCATTTATAGGAACATTTCACCCATTAACAGCAGAATACATGTTTTCTTGAAGTGCACATGAAAGATTTACCAAAATAGAAAATATTCTGTCATAATGAAAATCTCAATAAATTTAAAAGAATTCGAGTTCTACAAAATATGTTCTCTGAACTCCCTTCAGATGTAACTTGAATCGATCTTCTGCATGACATATCATAGTGAAACTGGCAAAATACAAGGATAAAGAGAAAATTCTGAAAGCAGCGAGGGATAAACGTGCTCTAACATATAAAGGGAGACCTATAAGACTCGTGACCAATCTCTCTTCTGAAACTTGGCAGGCCAGAAAGGAATGGCAGGAGATCTTCAATGTGATGAACAGGAAAAATACGCAGCCAAGAATCCTTTATCCAGCAAGTCTGTCATATAGAATAGGAGAGATAAAGGTCTTCCCAAACAAACAAAAACTGAAGGAATTCATCACCACTAAACCAGTCCTGCAAGAGATCCTAAAGGGGATCCTGAGAGACAAAGTACCAGAGACATCGCTACAAGCATAAAACATACAGACATCACAATGACTCTAAACCCATATCTTTCTATAATAACACTGAATGTAAATGGACTAAATGTGCCAACCAAAAGACATAGGGTATCAGAATGGATAAAAAACAAGACCCATCTATTTGCTGTCTACAAGAGACTCATTTTAGACCTGAGGACACCTTCAGATTGAGAGTGAGGGGATGGAGAACTAATTATCATGCTACTGGAAGTCAAAAGAAAGCTGGAGTAGCCATACTTATATCAGACAAACTAGACTTTAAATTAAAGGCTGTAACAACATATGAAGAAGGGCATTATATAATAATTACAGGGTCTATCCATCAGGAAGAGCTAACAATTATAAATGTCTATGTGCTGAATATATTTGGGGAGCCCCCAAATATATAAAACAATTAATCACAAACATAAGCAACCTTATTGATAAGAATGTGGTAATTGCAGGGGACTTTAACACTCCACTTACAGAAATGGATAGATCATCTAGACACACGGTCAATAAAGAAACAAGGGCCCTGAATGATACATTGGATCAGATGGACTTGACAGATATATTTAGAACTCTGCATCCCAAAGCAACAGAATATACTTTCTTCTTGAGTGCACATGGAACATTCTCCAAGATAGATCACATACTGGGTCACAAAACAGCCCTTCATAAGTATACAAGAATTGAGATCATACCATGCATACTTTCAGACCACAATGCTATGAAGCTTGAAATCAACCACAGGGAAAAGTCTGGAAAACCTCCAAAAGCATGGAGGTTAAAGAACACCCTACTAAAGAATGAGTGGGTCAACCAGGCAATTAGAGAAGAAACTAAAAAATATATGGAAACAAACGAAAATGAAAATACAACAATCCAAACGCTTTGGGATGCAGCAAAGGCAGTCCTGAGAGGAAAATACATTGCAATCCAGGCCTATCTCAAGAAACAAGAAAAATCCCCAATACAAAATCTAACAGCACACCTAAAGGAAATAGAAGCAGAACAGCAAAGGCAGCCTAAACCCAGCAGAAGAAGAGAAATAATAAATATCAGAGCAGAAATAAACAATATAGAATCTAAAAAAACTGTAGAGCAGATCAACGAAACCAAGAGTTGGTTTTTTGAAAAAGTAAACAAAATTGACAAACCTCTAGCCAGGCTTCTCAAAAAGAAAAGGGAGATGACCCAAATAGATAAAATCATGAATGAAAATGGAAGTATTACAACCAATCCCTCAGAAATACAAGCAATTATCAGGGAATACTATGAAAAATTATATGCCAACAAACTGGACAACCTGGAAGTAATGGACAAATTCCTAAACACCCATACCCTTCCAAAATTCAATCAGGAGGAAATAGAAAGCTTGAACAGACCCATAACCAGCGAAGAAATTGAATCAGTTATCAAAAATCTCCCAACAAATAAGAGTCCAGGACCAGATGGCTTCCCAGGGGAGTTCTACCAGATGTTTAAAGCAGAAATAATACCTATCCTTCTCAAGCTATTCCAAAAAATAGAAAGGGAAGGAAAACTTCCAGACTCATTCTATGAAGCCAGTATTACTTTGATTCCTAAACCAGACAGAGACCCAGCAAAAAAAGAGAACTACAGGCCAATATCCCTGATGAATATGGATGCAAAAACTCTCAATAAGATACTAGCAAATAGAATTCAACAGCATATAAGAAGAATTATTCACCATGATCAAGTGGGATTCATTCCTGGGATGCAGGGCTGGTTCAACATTCGCAAATCAATCAACGTGATACATCACATTAATAAAAGAAAAGATAAGAACCATATGATCCTGTCAATCGATGCAGAAAAGGCATCTGACAAAATTCAGCAAACTTTCTTAATAAAAACCCTCGAGAAAGTCGGGATAGAAGGAACATACTTAAAGATCAAAAAGCCATTTATGAAAAGCCCACAGCTAACATCATCCTCAATGGGGAAAAACTGAGAGCTTTTTCCCTGAGATCAGGAACACGACAGGGATGTCCACTCTCACCACTGTTGTTTAACACAGCGTTGGAAGTTCTAGCATCAGCAATCAGACAACAAAAGGAAATCAAAGGCATCAAAATTGGCAAAGACGAAGTCAAGCTTTCACTTTTTGCAGATGACATGATATTATACATGGAAAATCCGATAGACCCCACCAAAAGTCTGCTAGAACTGATACATGAATTCAGGAAAGTTGCAGGATACAAAATCAATGTACAGAAATCAGTTGCATTCTTATACACTAACAATGAAGCAACAAAAAGACAAATAAAGAAACTGATCCCATTCACAATTGCACCAAGAAGCATAAAATACCTAGGAATAAATCTAACCAAAGATGTAAAAGATCTGTATGCTGAAAACTATAGAAAGCTTATGAAGGAAATTGAAGAAGATATGAAGAAATGGAAAAAACATTCCGTGCTCATGGATTGGAAGAATAAATATTGTCAAAATGTCAATACTACCCAAAGCTATCTACACATTCAATGCAATCCCAATCAAAATTGCACTAGCATTCTTCTCGAAGCTAGAACAAGCAATCCTAAAATTCATATGGAACCACAAAAGGGCCCGAATAGCCAAAGTAATTTTGAAGAAGAAGACCAAAGCAGGAGGCATCACAATCCCAGACATTAGCCTCTACTACAAAGCTGTAATCATTAAGACAGCATGCTATTGGCACAAAAACAGACACACAGACCAATGGAATAGAATAGAAACCCCAGAACTAGACCCACAAACGTATGGCCAACTCATCTTTGACAAAGCAGGAAAGAACATCCAATGGAAAAATGACAGTCTCTTTAACAAATGGTGCTGGGAGAACTGGACAGCAACATGCAGAAGGTTGAAACTAGACCACTTTCTCACACCATTCACAAAAACAAACTCAAAATGGATAAAGGACCTGAATGTGAGACAGGAAACCATCAAAACCCTAGAGGAGAAAGCAGGAAAAGACCTCTCTGACCTCAGCCGTAGCAATTTCTTACTTGACACATCCCCAAAGGCAAGGGAATTAAAAGCAAAAATGAACTGGGACCTTATGAAGATAAAAAGCTCCTGCACAGCAAAGGAAACAACCAACAAAACTAAAAGGCAACCAACGGAATGGGAAAAGATATTTGCAAATGACATATCAGACAAAGGGCTAGTATCCAAAATCTATAAAGAACTCACCAAACTCCACACCCAAAAAACAAATAACCCAGTGAAGAAATGGGCAGAAGACATGAATAGACACTTCTCTAAAGAAGACATCCAGATGGCCAACAGGCACATGAAAAGATGCTCAACGTCGCTCCTCATCAGGGAAATACAAATCAAAACCACACTCAGATATCACCTCACGCCAGTCAGAGTGGCCAAAATGAACAAATCAGGAGACTATATAGATGCTGGAGAGGATGTGGAGAAACGGGAACCCTCTTGCACTGTTGGTGGGAATGCAAATTGGTGCGGCCACTCTGGAAAATAGTGTGGAGGTTCCTCAAAAAATTAAAAATAGACCTACCCTATGACCCAGCAATAGCACTGCTAGGAATTTACCCAAGGGATACAGAAGTACTGATGCATAGGGGCACTTGTACCCCAATGTTTATAGCAGCACTCTCAACAATAGCCAAATTATGGAAAGAGCCTAAATGTCCATCAACTGATGAATGGATAAAGAAATTGTGGTTTATATACACAGTGGAGTACTACGTGGCAATGAGAAAGAATGAAATATGGCCCTTTGTAGCAACGTGGATGGAACTAGAGAGTGTTATGCTAAGTGAAATAAGCCATACAGAGAAAGACAGATACCATATGTTTTCACTCTTATGTGGATCCTGAGAAACTTAACAGAAACCCATGGGGGAGGGGAAGGGGAAAAAAAAGAGGTTAGAGTGGGAGAGACCCAAAGCATAAGAGACTGTTAAAAACTGAGAACAAACTGAGGGTTGATGGGGGGTGGGAGGGAGGGGAGGGTTGGTGATGGGTATTGAGGAGGGCACCTTTTGGGATGAGCACTGGGTGTTGTATGGAAACCAATTTGACAATAAATTTCATATATTGAAAAAAAAAAGAAAGTGGCTTGATAGATTAGAGAAAAAAGGGGAAAGAAGAAAAAAAAGGAAATCATTTGAAAATTTGAAAAAATGAATACACTGAATTAGACTAAAATGAAATGATGGAAGTAAACTAGTGTTTGAAAAAATTTACACAAAAGTAAAAAATAGAAAAAAATTAAAGAAAAATATTTTTAATAAAAATTGAAAATAACAATGAATTTTTCTCTTTCTGTATTCAAGAGAAGGAAAAGAAACAATAAAGAGAAAAAAGAAGAAAAAAGAAAAGAAAGTAAATTGAATAGATGGACCTAACAGACTGAAATACGCTGAAATTACTTCGTTTTCCCCTAGAAGTCAGACTATGAAGCACCTTATAGTCCATAAACTAAGCAGGCAGTCAGACTTCTGTTCTTGAAGAGCAAGGTTGGGCCTGTTGGGCGGGGCTTAGTGTAACAGCTCCATTCTCCACTAGATGGTGCTGCTAGCTTACTGGGATGGATTGTTGTGGTGCTTGTAGGTGCGTATGCACATGCACGGGAGTGGTGAAAATGGCAGCACCCAGCTACCCAGTCTCTAGTTTCAGAACTCTGTTCGCCCTGATCAGCAATCGCGCCCCTGTGCTTTATCTTCAGCTTTTGTCCACTCCCCTCTTTTACACTACCCATGACCAAACCCCAGGTAGTACCTCTCTCCTGAGTTTTGTCTCAGATAAGGCTGTTTCCCTGGCCCCTTACTTCTGAGGGACTATGGCTTTGTCCCGTTCAGCCCCTCTGTGGAGGGTCTCACCAAGCAATGGCCAAATGCTGGCCACACCCAGGAAAGTTTGCAGGACTGTGCTACTGCCGAAGCCCAGAGATTGCGGCCAGGTGCCAGCCCGCCCCAGATAAAGTTTGTGAGATAGTGTAGCAGCAGCTTTTCAGGGATTATGGAAAATCACAACACACATCTGGCACCAGGCTTCACCCTTAGCGACCTTGTTCCAGCATCAGCAAATGCAGCCGTTCTCTGGGGTCTGCTGGTCCCAGGTTGTCTCACAACCTCTACCCAATGTCCTTCCAGCAGTGGAACAGCTTCTCCCCATGTGGCCTGAGAACCTCTCTGACCCCACTCTGCTCTTGGGGATTCACACTTCCCACCAGAGCACCTCCAGGTATCGAGCTGTGGAGTTGCAGACTCTCTGAGCTCCCTCTATTCATAGTCTTAATGGAATTTAAACCCTCTCCTTTCTCCTTTCTCCCTTTTTAGTTTAGTCCCTGTGGCTATTTCCAACTTTCCACTTTCTCTCCAGCTGCTTTCGGGGAGGGGTGCTTTCGCCATATTCTCCCCACCGTCTCTGTCCTCTCTCTGCACGCAAAAGCACATCCCTGCCCTCCACAGCTTCTCTCTCCCCAAGTTCACCTCTCCGCGCCTTGTACCTGCTGAATTCTGTGGTTCAGGTTGTGCAGACTGTTGTGTTAATCCTCAGGTCAGTTTTCTAGGTGTGCAGGATGGTTTAGTGTTGGTCTGGCTGTTATTTCATGGACGTGAGACACACAAAAAACTTCCATGCTGTTCCACCATCTTGGCCCCCTCCCCTCTTATACATATATTTTCATTTTATTTTTTTAACTTTTTAATTTTAATTTTAATTTTTTAATTTACATCCAAGTTAGTTAGCATGTAGTACAATAATGATTTCAGGAGTAGAATCCAGGGATTCATCCCCTATGTTTTACATATATTTTTAAATGAACAGCATATTATTGTTATTTCTGTTCAGTCACTTATCTTTAATGAGATATAAATAACAGAAAAATATATGTTTACCTGTATTTTTCCATTTGTAGTTCTCCTCATTCCTTTTTATAATTCTTATTTCCATCTGGTATCCATTTTCCTTATGCCTGATTTCTTTTAACATTTCTTATAGGGTGTGGTTCCTGATGATGAGTTCTTTCAGTTTTTGTATACAAGTCTAAAATATTTATTTCACATTTTTAAAAATCATAACTTTGTTGAGATATAATGCATATATCATACCCATTTAAAGTTTACAATTTAGTGGGTTTTAGTATATTTGCAGAGTTGTGCAACCATCACCATAATCAATTTCAGAATTTTTTCATTACTCTAATAAGAAACCCTATAACCATTAGCATTTCCCATCCTCACCTCCTGTTTCCCCTCACTGTCCATGGGCCTAGGAAAGTAACATAATATCTATCTATATTTGCCTTTTCTGGACACTTCATATAAATTGAATAATATATTGTCAAATGTATTGTAATAATACAATTGTGGTCTTTGGCGACTGGCTCCTTCACTTAGCATAATGTTTCCACACTTCACCCATGTTGTAGCATATATCAGTACTTTATTTGCTAAATAATATTTCATCTTATGGATATGGCATATTTTATTTATCTGTTCAATTGATGCACCCCTGTGTTGTTTCAATTTCTTTAGCTATTATGAATTCCAGTTCAATAATTTAACTTTTTCACTACCCTACACCCTTATCACTTTTCTTAGTCATCCTAGGGTCCATGGCCTAGCACTAATATGGTCTTTTTTTAAGCCCCTTGCTTCTCTTTTCTGTCCATAATTCTTGCCTGGTAAAAATCATATTCTGGCCAAACTAAATAATCTCTAGTTCACACAGCTGCTGAATCTTGGAGGAGAAAACCATTTAACAATGCTGACTGGATTCATATTACATTTATTACCATAATTCTTCCAAGTCAGCCATTTCCCATTCTCACTTTCTTTACATCTATACCACTTTCCGCCCCTAACACTCAGGTGAAGAACAACTATAATTTCATATAGAAAATAAGTATATTTAGAAAAGAAATTTTCTCATTTTCTCATTACAAATTCTACCAAAATTCTTCCTTCTGTATTCACATAATATTCCTTATTCTCTACACTAAACTGCATCAAGTAGTCCCTCCATCTTTCCATCAATTTCTTCCTATCTAGATAATTCTCAACACACAAATATGTAATAGTACTATCAAATTTATCCCTTCCTCCCTCCTTCTCTCCCACTCTCCCTCCTTCCCTCCTTCCCCCCCCCCCCCCACACACACACACAAACTTCCATTTATCCTATACCCTTTCTAGTTACCAAACAATTCTTCTGCAATTCTTTTGTTTTTCCTTTACAGCAAAATTTGTTTAAAATTTGTACTCATTTGCCCTACTTTTTCACTTGTTTGCTGAACCTCCTCTAACCCGGCTTTTTTTCCCCATGGCCCTACAAGAATGGACCTTGTCAGAGTCACAAATGAGTCATATCTTACCAAAATCAATGATCACTTTCTGTTTTATTCTTACTAGGCCTTTCAATAGCATTTGACACAGCTGACTATTCCCCTTACTTTGAAATACTTTCTTCCTAAAGCTTCTGGAAGCCTACACCCTCTTTTTTACTTCAAACTCACCATCCATTCCTTCTGATTTCCTTTTCTGGCTCTTCCTCCTCTACCTGACCTCAAATTGTTTGGCCTGCTTAATTTTATTTTCTTCTCTAGTTGTACCTTCTCCAAGATTTTATCTGGCCACACAGTTCCAATTATGTCTAGCTACTGACTTTTAAGTTTATATTTCTAGGTGAGACCTCCATCCCCCAAAATCCATATATCCCAAGCCTTTATTTTATCATTAAATAGCACCACCCACCCAATTCCTCAGGCCAATAATAACCTAGAGATATTCCTTAATTCTTTCTTTTACCTTAACACACAACATTCAATCCACCAATAGAAGAGTTTCCAAAATACATCCTACATTTCACAACTTCTTACCAAATCTACTGCTAAAAATCCCATCTAAACTCCAACCATGTCTAGTTTGAGCTAGTTACAGCATCCTAATGGTCTCTTGTCTATTCTTGCTCCCCTAAAGTCTTTCCAGCAAAAAGCAACTAAAGTGATTTCTAAAGAGCAAAACTGATAATAACTCCCCTAATGTCCTTTATAGCTAATTTTCTCCTCATGCATTGCATTTAGTTGTCTTGTCTCTTACTGTTGGAAGAGTACAGGCCAGTTATTTTGTAGGATATCCCTCCATTTGTCCAATGTTTCTTCATGATTAGATTAAAGTTTTGCTTTTTGACCATTATACAACAGAAGTGATACTGTGTTCTTCTCAATGCATTAAAGCAGGAGGCATGTGATTTGATTTGTCCCAATATTGACGATGTTTGATTTGGCTAAGGTGGTTCCTTAACTTGTGGAAAGACACAATGAATCTATGAAAATACTCCTTCCTTCCTCAAACTTTCACACACTAGCTGGAGCAATTATAGACTTTCTAACATCATCATTCCTTCTATATTTGTAAGTTGGCATTCTTCTATAAGGAACTTTCCTTTCTCTCATATTTATTTATATCAGTATAAACTAATTCTTATTTCATTCCATTCAATATGTTATAATTCATTATTATCAGTCTTTATTATGATGCTCAAATTGTCCAATACTTGGTCAGTGGCAGCGACTTTAAGGTGGCTGCTGTGCCTTTTTGATGTCTTCATGATTCTTTGAGCATTCTATACTTTATGGCATATGAAGATGTTCAAAGCTAATCTTATAACTTTCGTACCTTTGCCTCACATTTAGAGAATACAGAGGTTTGTTTTTGCACACAGTTAATATATTAGCATCAATAACTCTTTTTTCAAGGATTTTTCTAACCTTTGTTATTGTGGGACTAGAGTGGCCCTTATCTAGGTCTAGAGTGGTCCTGTCCTACAGTATGGCCTTTCTGGAGGGCCAATTGAGTGTCCATGATGTCCAGTGACTTCCCCACTGGACTCCTATGTCTAATAGAACTGTGGGGCCTCCAGAAATTCAGTTCAGCTCACACTTCTCTAGCAGCTGTCCTTAACTAGATCTTACAGAATCTCATTCTATACGTGTGCAGATTATCATTCAGCCAGAGACTTAAAGGACACACTATCCACATTTCCAGTGCTCCTTTTCTGCACAGGTGCAGAAAAACTCAAAAGCCAAAAGGACTTGTCTCTACTTCCAGAGCACAGCAATATAATGGTGCTCTGTTTGGGCCTCGTTCCTGCACTATAGTCCACAAGGTGCCCCCAGGCAAAGCTGGGGCAATTGTGCAGCTTTCCTCATGTTTCTTCTGTCTAAAAGGCCAAAGTCCACTGTGCCTACTGTCCAAACAATTTGTGCATGTATTTTGTCTAATTTTGTATTTCTTTACAACCAGAGGGATAATGAAGTTCAGTTACTCCATTATTATCTGAAGTGGATTCAACAACTACTCTTCATAGGAATTGTATATAAAATAGAACCCTTAACATGATTACACACTCACTTACATACCCAACAGACACACACATACAATTTTTTTTATTTTAGTTTTTGTTTAAAATCCAGTTAGTTAAAATACAGTGTAGTATTTTGTTTCAGGAGTACAGTTTAGTGATTCAACACTTATATACAACACCTGGTGTTCATCACAACAAGTGCATTCCTTAAGCCCCATCACATATTTAACCATCCCTCTACCCACTTCCCCTCTGGTAACCATCAGTTTGATCTCTATAGTTAAGAGTCTATTTCTTGGTTTGCCTCTCTCCTTTGTTTTTTCCCCTTTGCTTGTTTGTTTTTTCTTAAATCCCACAAATGAGTGAAATCCTATGGTATTTGTCTTTCTCTGACTTGCTTATTTCATTTAGCATAATATTGTCTAGCTCCATGCATGTCGTTACAAATGACAAGATTTCATTCTTTTTATGGCTGAGTAATATTCCATTGTGCGTGTGTGTGTGTGTGTGTGTGTACATACACACACACACACACATATATATACACACACACACATATACACACCACATCTTCTTTAATAATTTTTAAAAATCTCACTGCAATAATCATCAATATCTACATTTTCACTGAAGTCAGGAGCAGGTCAATTCTGTGCTAGCCAATAAAATTAGACAAGGAAAAAAGAGAAATAAAAATTAGAATGAAAGATATAAAAATTATTGTGTTCTGATGATGGAAACCAAAGAAAATAAACTAAAAATTTTAATCCTTTTTATGAAGTTAGTAAATAGAATTGAACAGTACTTATTTACAATAGCAAAAATAAAATAAAAACAGGAATGAATCCTAATTAAAATAGAGCAGGAACCATAGAAAGAAAACTTTACAACTCTGCTGAGACTCTCACTTATAGTCAAGATAGAGTAACAGGGCCACATTTACCCTACTATCTACAGCAACAACAGAACTAAACAAAATATACAATAGCTCTTAAGACATTAGACACCAAGCAACAAATGCTAGTGATCACTGAGAGATGAGAAAACAATGAGGTGAGCCCTGCAATGGTGTAAGCTTATGGCCTGGACAAAGTTCTCAGTTTGTGGTATAGTAAGAAGGAGCTCAGGTAGAACTAGACAGTCTATGAGTTGAGAAGATGGAGCTGGGAGTCAGAGATGGCCAAGGCATAGTATCTAAGAAGAAAGGGATGGACAGAGAACTCCTGAGATCTGAAGAGGGTCTCCTTCAAGTGTTCAGCAGAGGACTAGTCAGTACATGTATATAAGAAAAGTACCTGAGATAAGATTTTTTTAAAAACATGAAAAGACAGAAAGGCATAATAGTCAGAGATCACACAGAGGTAGATAGAGTATGTATTCCAACAGATAAAGTAGAAAACTTCAAAATAAATGGGACATTGGATAGAGTATAAACAAAGGCCTTGTCTCGGTAGTAAGTAAAAATTAATCCTGGACTGAGTGTTGGTAGGATCTGCCTAATAAGGTTTATAAGGAATACCTGAAAGGATCAAACTGTTTCCAAGTAACTTAACTGAATTATAAAACAAAGCTCAACAATATTTATAGAAAAATGTGGAGACGAGGAAATTCCAAATCCTCACTCTCCCATGGAAACATCAAAAAACAAACAGAAACTGACAACTGTAATAACTTTATAGGAGCTCTGGAAAATAGTCAAATGTCTATAGCAAACAAGAAAATGTACAATTAAAAAAATCACATTCAGGGCGCCTGGCTGGTTCAGTCGGTTGAGCCTCCAACTTCGGCTCAGGTCATGATCTCACAGTCTGTGAGTTTGAGCCCCGCGTCGGGCTCTGTGCTGACAGCTCAGAGCCTGGAGCCTGCTTCATATTCTGTGTCTCCCTCTCTCTCTGCCCCTCCCCCGTTCATGCTTAGTCTCTCTCTGTCTCAAAAATAAATAAACATTAAAAAAATCGCATTCAAAACTGTAGAAATTTTATGATGTTTTTACTTGCCTTTGCCACACCCCTTCCCCAGTGGGGTAAGGTTTTGATCTAGAGGGAGTGGCAACCCAACCACCAATTCCCTTCCTCAAACCAAAGGAAGCAGAGCAGACTTTATGTGAACATTTGAACCTATCTGGGAGCTGTCTGAAGGGCTGATCTACCTCCCCTAATTTGGAGTTCATGCAGAGAGAAGAAGTAGATGCTATTCATGAACGCTGCAAGGGGACTACAAACCCCATGGACAAAAGATTATGAGTAGAGACATAAAATAGACCATAAAAGGCCCCAAAGATAAGCTGGAGTGAGATTCTTTGAAAGACTGAGACATTTAGAAGCAGCCATGTGTACAAGGGAATTGAAAAAGCCATGATCAGACCCAGTCAAGACAGGCTTCAGAAAAGACCTGTAAAAACCTTACATTTTTACCTTGAGCTTATCCCTAGGCTCAGAGCATGTCCAGCTAATTAGAAAAGGACTACTCCAGGATAAAGCAAGTCTGCAAAGACTAAGAGAGGTAGCTGTTTTCACAAATGCCTGATTTTCAAAAACAACAACAACAAAAAAAAAAAAGAAAGAAAGAAAGAAAGAAAAGAGAAAACTACAAGGAATACAAAGAAACAGGAGAGTATGGCCCATTTGAAGAAAGAAAATAACATGGTAGAAAGTGTCCCTAAATAAGCACAGGCATTAGACTAACTAGACAAAGATTTTAAAACAACTATCTTTGGGTTGCCTGGGTTGTTGAGCATCTGACTCTTGGTTTTGGCTCAGGTCATGATCTCACAGTTCATGGGATCAAGCCCTGCACTGGGCTCTGCACTGACAGCCTGGAGCCTGCTTGGGATTCTCTCTCTCTCCCACCTCTCTCTCTGCTCCTTTTCTGCTTGTGCACACATGCACATGCTCTCAAAATAAATGTTAAAAAAACTATCTTTAAATTTTCATTAGCATACAATGAAATATTGGTTTCAGGAGAATTCAGTGATTCATCACTTACATACAACACCCTGTGCTCATCACAACAAATATCCTCCTTAATACCCATCTCCCACCTACCTCCCTCTATCAAACTTCAGTTTGTTCTCTATTGTTAAGAGTCTCTTATGGTTTGTTTCCTTCTCTTCTCCCCTCCCCCTTCCCATATGTTCATTTGTTTTGTTTCTTAAATTCTACATATGATTGAAATCATATAGTATTTGTCTTTCTCTGATTGACTTATTTTGCTTAGCACAATACATTCTAGCTCCACCCATGTCATTGCAAATGGCAAGATTTCATTCTTTTTGATGGCTGAGTAACATTCCATTGTATATATATACCACATATTCTTTTTATTTTATTTATTTTTATTTTTTTAACCTTTATGTATTTTTGAGACAGAGAGAGACAGAGCATGAATGGGGGAGGGTCAGAGAGAGGGAGACACAGAATCTGAAACAGGCTCCAGGCTCTGAGCTGTCAGCACAGAGCCTGACACGGGGCTCAAACTCACGGACCACGAGATCATGACCTGAGCTGAAGTTGGACGCTTAACCGACTGAGCTACCCAGGCGCCCCAATACCACATATTCTTTATCCAGTCATCAGTCAATGGACATTTGGGCTCTTTCCATACTTTGGTTATCATTGATAATGCTGCTGTAAACATTGGGGTGCATGTACCCCTTCGAATATATATTTTTGTATCTGTTGGGTAAATACCTGATAGTACAATTGCTGGATCATAGGGTAGTTTTTTTTGTTTTTTTGAGGAACCTCCATACTGTTCTCCAGAGTGTCTGTGCCAGTTTGCATTCCCACCAGCCATACAAGAGGGTTCCCCTTTCTCCACATCCTTGCCAACACCTGTTGTTTCTTGTGTTGTTAACTTTAGCCATTCTGACAAGTATGAGGTGGTATCTCAATGTGTTTTTTATTTATATTTCTCTGATGATGAGTGATGTTGAGCATCTTTTTTTTTTTTTTTTTTTTTTTTTTTGTACAAGAGTGTTCTTAGAGGCTTTATTCACGATAGTTAGAAACTAGAAGCATCCCTGGTGATCATCAGCTGGCAAATGATAAATAAACTGGCACATTCCTACCATGGCATCCTACTCAGCAGTGAGGAGAAACAAACTACTGAAACACACAACATTTAATGGGGTTGGCAAACCATGGCCTATGGGCTGGCTACCTGTGTTTGTAAACACAGTTTTATTGGAACAACCAACCCCATTTGTTTATCTAGTGTTGGGCTGTTTTCTGGCCACATCAGCATAATTGAGTAGTTTTGGGAGACTGTATGGCCCCAAAGGCTAAAATATTTCAACTTAGAAATATTAAGGGGATGCTTGGGTGACTCAGTCAGTTAAGCATTAGACTCTTGATCTCAGTTCAGGTCCTGATCTCAAGGTTTGAGAGTTTGAGCCTTGCATCAGGCTCTGCACTGAAGGTACAGAGCCTACTTGGGATTCTGTCTCTCCCTCTCTCTTCCCCTCCCCCCCGCTTTGTGTATGTGTGTGTGTGTGCGTGCGCTCTCTTTCTCTCGTTGAACATCTTTTAATATGTCTGTTAGCCATCTGGATGTCTTCTTTGGAAAAAAGTGTCTATTCATGTTTTTTGCCAATTTCTTTTTTTTTAAAAATTTAATGCTTATTTATTTTTGAGAGAGAGCGAGCAGGAGCAGGGGAGGGGCAAAGAGAGAGATGGAGACACAGAATTCAAAGCAGGCTCCAGGCTCTGAGCTGTCAGCACAGAACCCAATGCATGTCTTGAACTCACAAGCTGTGAGATCATGCATGACCTGAGCCAAAGTTGGACACTTAACCAACTGAGCCACACAGGTACGCCTGCCCATTTCTTAACTGGTCTGTTTGATTTTTGGGTGTTGAGTTTGATAGGTTCTTTATAGATTTTGGATACTAACCCTTTATCAGATATGTTGTTTGCAAATACCTACTCCTATTCCACAGGCTGCCTTTTAGTTTTGTTGATTGTTTCCTTTGTTGTGCAGAAACTTTTGTCTTGATGAAGTCCCAATAGTTCATGTTTGCTTTTGTTTCCCTTGCCTTCAGCGAGGTAAGAAGTTGCTCAAGCCAAGGTCAAAGAGGTTCTCCCTGTGTTCTCCTCTAGATTTTGATAGTTTCTTGTCTCACATTTAGGTCTTTCATCCATTTTGAATTTATTTTTGTGTATAGTGTAAGAAAGTGGTCTGGTAAAACAACTATCTTATATATGCTCAAAGAACTAAAGGAAAACACAGATGAAGAACTAAAGGAAATCAGAAATGAGCAAATGAGAATATCAACAAAGAGATAGAAATCACTTTTTAAAATTTTTTTGATGATTATTTACTTTTGAGAGAGACAGAACATGAGCATGGGAGGGAGAGAGAGAGATGGAGACAAAGAATTCAAACCAGGCTCCAGACTCTAAGCTGTCAGCACAGAGCCTGACACGGGGCTCAAACTCATGAACCATGAGATCATGACCTTACCCGAAGTTGGATGCTTAACTGACTAAGCCACCTAGGTGCCCCAAGATAGAAATTATTAAAAAAAAAAAGAAAAGAAAATCTGAACCTGAAAAATACAGTAAGTAAATGGAAAGGTTCACTAGAGGAATTTAATGGCAGATTTGGGCAGGCAGAAGAAAAAATCAGCAGACATAAAGATAGTACATTTGAAATTATCAAGTCTGAGGAGCAGAATGGAAAAATAATGCCTCCCCCCTAAGTTCAGTTCAAAGTTCAGGCAAAAATGTCTACTCTCACCACTTCTATTCAACATCATAGTAAATTTTCTAATCAGTGCAATAAGGTAAAAAAGAGAAATAAATGGCATCCAAATTGGAAAAGAAGATATAAATTTGTCAGACAACATTATCATCATTCTGGAAAATACTAAAGAATTTACTGAAAAAAACTATTACAACTAATATGTGAATTTAACAAGATTGCAGGATATAACAAAGATATCCAAACAAACTCTATTTCTACATACTAACAATAAAAATTAGAAATTAAAATTAAAAAGCAACATCACTTATAATAGCATCATAAAATGTGAAATAGGGATAAATGCACAAAATATGTGCAAGACTTGTACGAAATAGTATAAAACACTTTTGAGAGAAATTAAAGCTACCCTAAATAAATGGAAAGATGTACCATATCCATGGATCAGAAGACTTAATATTGTTAACATGTCAATTCACTCACAGGAATTTTTCCTACATGTGTACATAGATTTATAAATATATATGAGGTTTGTGTCAACATTATTCAGAACAAAAGACTGTGAATAACTATATATCCATTAATACAGAATTGAAGATGAGTTGTGTTATAGTCATATCAAGGAAGACATTCATTAACATAATGGTATTATAAGATTATGTATATCATTAAATGAAATAAAAGGGCACCTTTTGGGATGAGGACTGGGTGTTGTATGGAAACCAATTTGACAATAAATTTCATATATTGAAAAAAAATAAATGAAATAAAAGGGGAAACTGTTCATACTACACTTCCATTTGTGAAGAAAAACATAATTCATTTGTTTTTGGCTATGTTAGACTAGTTTGGAAAGATACACAGAAATCTGATAGGAATAACTGGCTTGAGAAGGAAAACTGGGGAATGAGAGACAAGTGTGAGCAAAGGCATATTTACTATATACCTTATTCTGTCCACTGAATATTGTACTATGTATATATATATATATATATATATATATATATATATATATATATACCTACTTTTTAAAATACAATTTCAGTGATTAAAGTCACTTACATGCACCGGTCCTCCAGCAAGAGACCTCATCCCTGCTACTCTAATCTTTCACCACAGGTCCTCTCCCATCCACCCATCTACACCTCTGCTAGAGATAGACTGCATTTCTTACCGCCAAATGCACTCCATAGCCCATTGCTCTGTTCTGCATTTGTTTGTAAGTTTCTCTCCCATCTGCAACATGCTCCTTCCCCCACAGCCTGCACTTTTAGACCCAACTCCTATGTCACTTTACCCAGGAGCCCTCTCTGACCACCCTGATCATCACTATGGTTTCTCTCCTCTGAAATGGGATGTTTATAACCTAGGCTTTGCAAATGAGTGTATAGTTCTGATTGTTCTAGATTATTGGCTCCTGTTTTTGTGAATTAGTCTTATCTTGGAAACCAGACAGTTAAGTGTCTGGAGAGCAAGAAGGCAACAATGACTCAAATGTCTTTGTACCTTTGACACTGCCCATCTTAGGGATGAACACAAACTAAAGGCTCACCATGCCAGCAGGGTGGAGGACTGGATGTTGGAGGAGGGACCAAAATAGCTTCTTCAGAGATTTTGAGCACAGGGGTTTTTTGGCTGTGAGACTGCTGTTACCAGGGTAAGATTCTGAAGGAAATTCAGAAATTCAGTTGTTGGGGAAATATGCCAATAACCACAGAGGTCAAGCAGGTAGCATAAATGTATAAATAAATGGGAAGAGAATAGAAGTGTTGGGCCCTGGGAATGAATTAGAAAACTACCGGCCTAATAAAGGTTTCAAACTTCAGGTTATAGAAAATAATAACAAACAAAAACAAGCTTCCTTCAGGCAAACAACATATATCCAGAGTAGATGAATAGATTTAATCATGATCAGCAACTAGTTTATAACCTTAAGTCAGAAGTAGCCACTAACTAACCCCTCTCTGCAGGTAGTCATATCCATGAGGAGACAGAATTCTAAAAACAGCTCTAGAAAACCAACTTTTAAGGAGCTCAATAAGTGAATCTCATTAGTATATCTCCACGGAAGGCAGTGTTTATCTCTTCCCACCTATCTGTAAGCTTGAGGCCACACAGACTCGGAAGCATTCCTTCCTGCCTCCTACAATCTCATTGAAAGATGTCACCTTGCCCTTTTCCTCCTATAAGCCATGGTCCCCTTCATATACTTCTGATTCCCCATCACCCAATGCCTGTTAATATCAAAGTTCTCCATTCCCAAGCCATAACCAGACTCTGCCCTCCCTAAGCTCATGTGTGCTTTTCAGCTATATTTCCAGTACAGAGACGGGAGTTAGTGGAGATTCCTCTGTCCCAGCCACTCTTCCTCAAAAGGTGCACTATATCCCTAAACACTCAGAAATTCAGTTGTGGGACAGGTGACCAGATAGTTGTAAACAACAGAGTCAAGACATCAGGCTGGTGTAGGGTGTGCAGACTGAGGACAAAGTGGAGGCATAGACACTATCTATGAGAAGACACTTTTAGTCCCAGGCTCTGTAACCATTACAGACAACCGGACTTCCTCATCTACAGACTAAATCACCATATACACTTCCCTAAGTCTTTGACACTGCATGTGCCTTGTGAAACAGAAGGTCTTTGTGATGCAGTCTGGTGGCCTAGTTCCATCATCTATGAGGTGGAGATGACAAGGCATAGCATTAGGAGTCATCAGGCACCAGGACTCTGAATGCCTAGATATAGGGATGGTTGGTCTCCTCATGCTAATGAGGTTTAGACCATGTTGAGAAGTACTTTTGTTCTGTGGGATTTCGAGTATACCTTATATGTCTATGTCTTCATCTTCATCATTCTCCTAATTATCTGGCAAGTAAAAAGGAGTTACCATGGATTAAGGCTGGAACCTCAAAGGAGCTGCTGCCCGGTAGGGAAACGTTATGACCATGATTAAACTAATAAGCCTCAGATAAGCTTTTAAGATCTCAGAGTCTCTCCTTTTACCACCACCACCCCCAACTTTCATACCATGCATTCAGTAACTCTCATTTGGTACTTCTCAGAGACTAAAAATAATTCATTACCAGACCATCCTCCAGTGTAGTCTAGTTGAAATTAAACACCTCTCAATGTGGCTTGGGTTGAGACCTAGATGAAATGGATTCTAAATCCCTGGATCTCAGACTACCTCCCAAAAAGTGGGATTTTTCTGGTTGGTAGTCTGTATAGGCATTTTTTAACACAAATCTGTTGGCTATTATACCTACACACTCTTTAATCTGTCCCACTCTTTCTCTTGCTTCATCATAAACCTCATGCATAACTTGGGAAATAAATGAGAGGTATTGAGTATGGAAAATCCTCTAAATAAATAAGAAGCAAGCAGAGAAGAGAAATGTTGAGGTGAAATGAGTATGGAAAGGGAAGTTAGAAAAGTCAATAAAATATAGACATATATAGAAAGGGATTGGGAAATGTATATTAGCTTTGTCTTATTTTGTTTTTTAAAAAATTTTAATGTTTATTTTATTTTTGAAAGAGAGACACAGAGCATGAGTGGGGAAGGGGTAGAGAGAGAGGGAAACACAGAAATCTGAAGTAGGTTTTAGGCTGAGATGTCAGCACAGAGCCCAATGCAGGGCTCGAACCCACATACTGTAAGATCATGACCTGAGCTATAGTTGGATGCTTAACTGACTGAGTCACCCAGGTGCCCCAGCTTTGTCTTATTTTAAAGATGACCCAAAAAAAAGTGTCCCATCTTCATACTCTTAACATTTTGTCTTTAAGCGTCACCGAAGAGTCAGGATAAGAGATGCAGCATTTAGAGGTAAGGTTCCAACTCTGTTCTGACTCCCCTCACCATGGGCAAAATTCCCTTGATGTGTGTCTCTCTATGACTCTTGGTGCCAGGAGCCAGGTTCTCTAACCACTGAAGGGTCCATTTGCCCCAGCTGATGAATTCTTCCAGATTTTCTTGGGATATCAGAGGCTGGGAATGTTCCAAAATTCACCTTACCCCAGCTCCTGGGAAGGATGAATGAGGAATTAGAACAGAAGCCCTTTCCTGTGTCATTTACTAGTTTTACAATCCTATGGAAGTCACTTCATCGATAACTCTGTGATCCATGAAATGGGCATCTGATGATCTTGCCTCACTCACAGTGTGGTTTTGATGATCAAATGAGATTAGGTCCAGGACAGCATGATACAACTGGTTAAGTTGTACACAGACATGCCTGAGAGCATTTACTGTTGGGGTTTCGAATCTCCTCTTACTCAAAGGCCTTCAGCTTCCTATAGGAGTCCCTTCAACTTCCCATAGGATGCCCCTGTATCCTCTCATTCCTTGTAACACTGTCTCCTGGTTTCTCAGCTAGGAGACTTTCCCGGGAAGAAGCTGAGAAGCCATGGGAGCTGCTCTCTGTCATGAAAAGGTGACCACTTGCTCTTTGCAGTCTCCAAACTCCAGCCTGGCCCGTCATCATTTCTGTGCTTGGCCTGGGGCAGGGATGAGGAGAGGGATAATGGCTGGGTGGGAGTAAGACACAAGTGGACACTGAGCACAGTTGAGAGGGTTGCCAGGGCAGAGGGGGACCAGGTGTCTCAGGAGAGAGGAGTCTCCCAGTTCTGCTATGGGCTCAGTTCACAGTGGTCCTGGAACTCAGGATTTCACTAGTATGTAATTCATTAAAGACTCTACATGAGTTTGCACTCAGCCACAAGACAAGTTATCCAGTCAAGAGAATAGACAAATATGTGCATAACTAAATTCCATTGTCATATTCCCTTTACAGTTACAATCATTCAAGGGCAGACCTGTGGAACCTGTTGACATTACCTCCATGGTTTTGTCTTAGGGGAGGCCAGTTCCTGGGACAGCCCTCAGGAAAGAGCCTGTCATCTTATCCTCTTCTTAAAGTCTCTAGAGAATGGGACTGGCTCTGAAGGGATGCTATGAACAGGAGCTGGGACACTCCATGGTCTCTGAATTCAGAGTTCCCACAAAGACCTCATTTTTCACAGTTTAGAAATACTGCATATAGGCTGTGGCCTTCTTAACCCCAAAGGAGACTGACTCCAGATTCTCCTGGTCATGTTCTTCATGCTGCCACATCAGCTAAACATTGGTTCCCCTGCTCCCACCCTACACCGTGGTTCCCTTCTCCTAGTTCAGCTTCTCAACACAGGTAAACAGAGAACTCACCCCACCTCCCAGTCTGTCATGGCCCTGTGCTCCCATGGGCTGTCTGAGACCTTGCCCAACAAGGTCCAGGCCCTCAGCCCAGCCCAACATAACTTGCCAATGGCATTTTCCTTGGAGGAAGAGGAGATGGGTAAATACCCTGGGAGTACAAGTCCCAACGCTTCCAGGACTAGGGGAGGGCAATCTCCAAGCCACACACATTCAAAGAGGCAGGTGTCAACCCATCAGTAATGGTTGCCATCTTCCCTTCCCAGCCAGGGCTGGCTTCCTCAGGAGGGAAGTGTGCGACGGCTCCTGTGTGCAGATACCTGCTGCCAAATCTGCAATTCTATGGCTCTGGAGATTCAGCAGTTGCTGGCGGGTGAGAACACCCTGATCTGTCCCCCTTCATCAGAGCCATTGCAGGGGTCCTCTTGCCTAGAGATTTTGTCCATGTCTAATGTGTCTTTAGAACAGAATCTGGACCAATGTTCCCTACACTCCAAAGCACTTGTATATCCATCTGTAACACCCCCAGTGTTGCAATCAATAGATCAGAAATGCTTAACACAGTCAGCTGCCCAGTCGACTGGTACAGCCAGGGTGCACAATTACTGGGCTGAACACCACCAGCTGGGGCAAGGATTTCAAATAACTGGGGTGCCCAGGGGCCAAGAGACTATGTCTTGCTCAAGACTTGAGGAGGCTAGGTTAACAGTGAACCAGCAGGAGATGATGCAGAGCACCCCCAACCATGTCTATGGGAACAAAGGGCAACAGCCCTTGAATTCCCAGGTCACTCTGCACACCCTAAACCACGAATTCACTACCCAGACACACCCTATGGCCTTACATATGGTTACTGTCCTCCCTGCCAACCTGCCATTCCTCAGTCCTGAAGTCCTGAGGCTTCTTGAGGTACATGTGAAAAAATGGATGCATTTCCAGAGATGGGGGCTTCCCAGGCGTGTGGAGGAGTCCCTAAGGCAGCTTATGCCAAACCCGCCATTCTTTTGCCAACGTGTAAATGACCAACCAGTTTCTTTCATCCCAAATGATACTTCTAAGTTCTCTGTTGAAAAACTGGGGACCTATTCCCACCAGAACTGGGGTCCATTTATGGGCAGCCAGCCTACCCAGGCCTTCTGGGTTTCTGAATGGTCCACTATGGACCCAGAACAAAGACACCACCACCAGCAAATCCCAAACCATATGGCTCTGGCCTTGCTGTCTCCAGCCCTTAAAGAATCACGTCGCCTCTATCCACATCCTGGGCACCAGGCTCATGACTCAGTGGCCCATCTGCAGCAGAAATACAGCCAGCTATTCTGTGGCCACCCTTCTCTGCACAGTGAGTCCCTGGTCAACACATTAATAGATTCTCAAAACTGCTCCACAAATGGGAGCATATCCCAGCACCCCCTGAAGGATGCTCTTCTCTTCAAGGAACTCTCTGTCCTCCCCCTGCTGCCTAAAACTGTACCCCAATCAGTCCCACCCTCTTCCCCATCTTCCCCAAATTGGGTCACTCCATCTGATTACCAACAAGCTCAGATCAGTGTTCCATTATTGACGCTGGCTGAGTGTGATGCCTTGGAGTGGCACCTGCTGCAGAAGCAGCTCCAGCTTCAGTGGGGCTTGCCAGCGGTTTTCCAGAGACCTCAGCACAGCCAGAGCCCCATACAGTATAGGCCCTGTGGCAAAGCCCAGTCTCCAGAGACAGTGAAAACTTTTTGGCCAGTGAAGCCCATCACAGTCCTCACTAGGAAACTACTCTTCTTTCCGGAACATGCCCGAAGGCTGCTGGAATTCCATCTCCAGAGGCAGTTGATTCACCATCGTTGGGGCCTGCCCCAAAAGATCCAGGAGTCCATCCAGTTGCTCCTGTCCCCCACTGATCAGTCAACTCTGTCCTGGAGTAGCACAGCCCTAGCCAACATGAGTGCTCCCCAACCTACAGCCCTAGAAACCACTGGGGCCGGTGACCCATTCTCACCCTTCACAGACCCAGTGTCAGTCCCCATGCCACACTTTTTTGACCAGACCAAGGCAATATTACAGAGCCACATCAACTCCAAATGTGGGCAGATCCACCAGGGCAAGGTCCCTGCTTGTGTATACAGCTCTTGGCAGTACATAATTCCTGGGGACCTGCAAGTGGCTCCCTTAACCTGCATCCCAGAAAGCAAGCCCTTGGAGCTGCAGGCAGCAACTGACCCTGCCCCACAAGAGAAAGCTATACCCTGGATGCCAATGGCCCTTGACCAACGGCAACAAGCCTCACGAGATGCTGTCACTGAACACCCTAAGCTGCCCGAAGCCCTGTCTGAGGGAGCCATTGAGAAACTGGAGACGACTTTGCGGCACAAGTATCTGGCCTTCTTGTCAGGGCTGCCTGCTCTTTATTATGTGGCTCTTTCTAGGGCCATGGGACCAGCAATCACTACCCAAGATGTGATCACAGGAATGGTGCCTGGACCTGGAAAATTCCCAACTGAACCTCTGATTCAGATGATCTCATCTGAAGAGAAATGTCTGAGTCTTGGGCCATGCTTTCAAGATGCCAACAACACTTGTGCAAACATTGCAGATGAGTTCCAGGCTGAAGGGCAGGTAGAAGAAGATGCCAACAACACCTGTGCAAACACTGCAGATGAGTTCCAGGCTGAAAAGCAGGTAGAAGGAATGATTGAGACAGTGCATCTAGAAAGCCAGATAGAGACTTCTGGGCCCTACACACTCAAGAAACCCATCTTGGCCAAATTAAATTTCCATCTAAGAAAGAAGATCCTAGAGATACAACTGGGAATTCCCATAAAGGCAAGGAAGTCCAGAGAACAAACTATAGCAATCCCAGAGAACACATCCACACAGGAGTCTCCAGGGAATCTGAACAACCAAGGGAAAACATTGCTCCAGGATCTCCCCACCCCACCAGATGTTCCTCATGCCCCAGATCCAGAATGGCTCCACCTTAAAGAACAGCTGGCCATTGAGTTAAAGGCAGTGCAGCAGAACCAGAAGCAACCTAGTTCCAGAGCAGTACCCCATGATTCTGCCCACTGGGCCTCTAAGATCTCACAACCCAGTGGCGACATGACAGAGGCCCAGGTACTTTGTGTTCAGCTTGAGGCCAGTGTGAACAGCCCCAGCCTGGAGGAACCCTGGAGCCCTGAGCCCCAAAGCCCCAGCAAGAGCAAAGACTCAGCCCAAGTTCCCATGCTGGCAGAAAAGAGAAAGGACCCAGGGAAACCCAAATTGGCAGGGGACCATGGAGAAGGGGATGCCGGGCTTGCACACTGCTCTACAAGAGAAATAAGCCACCCTGATGCAGCCCAGAGGCCAGAAGGGATGAACAGGACACCATGCAGTCCCTGGCAACGAAGCCATAGCTTTCATCTTGATGCTTTCTGTGAACATAGTACCCAGCACCCTCAGATTAAGCTTCCAGAGCCACCTCCAAGAATCCCTGGGGGGAAGGAATCTAAGAAGAATGACCTGCAGGACAGTCAAACCAAGCTCAGTGTCCTTCTCAAACCAGCAAGGATTTCTAAGAATGCCCAGCCTATGGTGCCCCAGGCATCAAAGGGCCAGTCTATCCTGGGCCAACCCATTCAGGGCAAGCCTTTGCAGGGCCAAACTTTGAAAGGTCAAGTTTTGCAGCGGCAAGTGATGCCAGTCCATACTAATAAGAGGCCCAGACTTACAGAATCTGGCTTGAGAAGTAAGATGAAATCCTTTCTGCACTGTTTTAACACCAAGACAAAAGGCAAAGGGCATGAGGAATCCATGTTCTCTACAGCTGCAAAGGCGGCCAATACCAGAAGAGAAAATGTAGAAAAGAGCCTGGCTCCAGCCAAAAGTCCCACAGGGCGAACCAAGACAGAGAAAACAGGAGGGGACTCCAAGGCCCAATCTTCCCCCACTGAGAAGCAGGTGTGCCTGGCCTTCTTGGATGGTCTCCATTCCCCAGACAGTAAACTCCGGCACCGCTCCCGCTCCCAGCAACTCCACTCTGCCTCAGTCCTGAGCCACCCCCGCCACTGCCCTCGGCACTGTCCTAGAGTGGCTTTTGCTACCCAACCAGGGAACTTGCCCTAGGTCTCAACTCTCACCTCAGAGGGAAATGTTGGTCTGCTCAAGAAGACCCAAAACAATCAAGACTTTGTAGGCTCCCCAACATCTGCACCCCTTGAAGAAGACTGCTGTCATTTTCATTAATGTGCAGGTGGGGCAGAATGCCACTGAAATACACTCTGTATCTATAAGCAAAGAATTGTCTGTCTCCTCCTTCTCTCCACTGTAGTGTGTTAAGGGAAGGCAGGAGTTGGGGGGGGAGGCTAAAATGTCCTTTTCATCTAGGGAAGAAGCTTTAACCCACACTTAAGCTGGGTCAACATTCCAAATAACTCCTCCCAGCCCACCCTGGACTGTGGATAAAGAGACAAGCGGTTGAGGCACCTGGGTGGCTCAGTCGGTTAAGCAACTGAATTGTTTTTGGCTCAGGTCATGATCCCAGGGTCATAGGATCCGCACTGAGTGTGGAACCTGCTTAAGATTCTCTCTCTCTCTAAAAAAAAAAAAAAAAAAAAAAAAAAAAAAAGCGGGGTTGGGGACTTGGGCAGAGAATGAAGGTAAGGTAAATAAAGAAATAAAGATCAGGCTTGGGGGTGCCCGGATGGCTCAGTTGGTTAAGCATCTGACATTGGTCAGGTCACAATCTCACAGTTCTGGGTTTGAGCCCCATGTCAGGCTCTGTGCTGAGAGAACAGTAGAGCCTGGAGCCTATTTTGGATTCTGTGTCTCCCTCTCCCTCTGCCCCTCCCCCACTCACACTCTGTTTCTCCCTGTCTCTCAAAAATAAAATAAAATAAAAAATAAAGATGAGGCTTGAATTCTATCATGGGTTCTCATGGTGTCCTTGGACCCAGAGGAGTAATGTGGACATGAGGATAGTAGTGACAAGGAGTGGCTAGGAATCCCACAGGCAGAATTCATTGATGACTTCTATATATGCCCACAGTCTTCAGTGGTGGTTTTCAGAGCAGTACCATAGTGCTCCAAACTTGAAGAGGTACTTTGTGTTTATCAAAAGCACAAGTTCCCTGTTGGTTATTAGTGATGAGTGACTGCATCAGCTGGCATTCAGATCAACATGCAAAAGGATTCCCCTTTCTCCATGTCTTTGCCAACATCTGTTGTTTCCTGAATTGTTAATTTTAGTCATTCTGACAGGTGTGAGGTGGTATCTCATTGTGGTTTTGATGTGTATTTCCCTGATGATGAGTGATGTTAGCCATCTGGATGTATCCTTTGGAAAAATGTCTATTTGTGTCTTCTGCCCATTTCTTAACTGGATTATTTGTTGTTGGGTGTTGAGTTTGATAAGTTCTTTATAGATTTTAGATACTAACCCTTATCCAATATGTCATCATTTGCAAATATCTTCTCCCAGTGCATCAGTTGCCTTTCAGTTTTGGTGATTATTTCCTTCACTGTGCAGAAGCTTTTTACCTTGATGAGGTCCCAAAAGTTCATTTTTGCTTTTGTTTCCCTTGCCTCTGGAGACATGTCTAGTAAGAAGCTGCTGTAGCCGAGGTCAAAGAGACTGTACTGCTGCAACTGCACTACTAGGTATTTATCCAAAGGATATAAAAATGCTGATTTGAAGGGGCACATGCACCCCAATGTTTATGGCAGCACTATCAACAATAGCCAAATTATGGAAAGAGCCCAAATGTCCATCAACTGATGAATGGATAAAGAAGACATGGTGTGTGTGTGTGTGTGTGTGTGTGTGTGTGTGTGTAATGGAATGTTACTTGGTGATCAAAAATAATGAAATCTTGCCATTTGCAACAACATGGATGGAACTACAGTGTATTATGCTAAGTGAAATAAGTCAGTCAGAGAAAGACAAATATGATTTCACTCATGTGTGGAATTTAAGAAACAAAACGGATGAATGGGGAAGGGAAGGAAAAATGAAATGAGATAAAAACAGGGCGGCAAACCATAAGACTCTTAAATATAGAGAAAAACTGAGGGTTGCTGGAGGGGAGGTGAGTGGTGGGATGGGCTAAATGGGTAATGGGTATTAAGGAGGGCACTTGCTGGGATGAGCCCCGGGGTTATATGTAAGTGATGAATCACTAAATTCAGCTCCTAAAACCAGTACTATACTAGATGTTAACTAATTTGAATTTAAATTAAAAAAAAATAGTTAATAAAGCACATAGCTAATATGATAGGATGTCAAAAGCAAATGATAGAATCTCTCCTCCTCTGCTCCCTGTTAGTTATTAATAAGATCTTTCTGGAGAACTCACCTCAGAAGCTGCTGTAGCTCTCTTACCTATATCCCGCCTCCACTGCCTGCTAGTTGCAAGGAATGAGTGATTCCTGGAATGAAGATCACAGTAGGACATGAAGAGGCACTTGTTCCCCACTTCTAAAGGCTGGCAGGGAGAGAATCAGGAAGGGGAAGCATGTAAATGGAGGTCTGAGTACCTGGGACAGAAGCTGACATGTTCCTGACCAGGACATGAAAAGAGAGCAAAGCCAATTTGTTTTGCCCTCAAAAGAGCCTAGAACCAGGAAGCTAACCCAAAGTTCGAGGGCTTTGGGGGGAAGTAAGTAAGTAAATCTGGGCTTTAATCTGCTTGTCTTAGTGTGATTAACAGAGGTTGGCTGAGTGTTGACACTGCTGGGAAAGAACCACAAACACAAGATTTTTCTAAACACATCCAATCCTGTCAAGTACTGCCAGCAGCTTGTACCCAGCCGTACTGTTATGTCTCATTTCTATACCACCTACACCTGCAATCCTTCCCCATGTTCCTCCTTTCCACCAGCCTTGCCTTCCTGAATACATATACACATATATATGTTTATATATGTACATGTTTTTAAATTTTTTATTTGTTTGAGAGAGAGAGAGTGAGCAGGGGAGGGGGGCGGAGAGAGAGAGAAAGAGAAAGAGAGAAAGAGAGAAAGAGAGAGAGAGAGAGAGAGAGAGAGAGAGAGAGAGAGAGAGAAACCCAAGCAGGTTCTGCACTGTTGGAGCAGGGGGCTCGAACTCACGAACCATGAGATCATGACCTGAGCTGAAACCAAGAGTTGGACACTTAACCAACTGAGCCACCCAGGCACCCCTATATATGTATATTTTTATGTTTCATGAATATTGTATGGTGTTGAACTCAGCTGTATACTCTCCCAGGATCTGCCTGGTGTCTTCCCTACTCTTGTCCTCTCCCCAGACAAAGACAGCATCAATTAGCCTACCCACCCCAGCCCTTGGTGTCTGTCATCATTCCACATTTCTTCATTATTCCCCCTGCATTTCAGAAAGCACCAGAACCACTCAATTTGATTGCCAACAACAATAACATAACACTTTTAATAAGACTTTTGAAAAGTGTTCTGTTCCATTAAATAGTCATGAAAAGTGGCCAGGGATCTACATCTAGAATTTAATGCCACACATGAGGTCTTTACCAGATAAGCTGCTCAGCACTGAAGAGGGACTGTAGCCCCTTTGGTCTTTCTGGAATGTCCAATAATTTGCACTTCATAGTAATATCTGTTTGTCATTGGTGGAAAGATAACATGGAATTCTCTGAAACCCTTGGAACCTCCCAAGAGGGATACTGAGAGGCAAGCTGAGATCTGTGAGCAGCTGCTAAGAAATGCAAGCCCCTCCAAACCATATCTTGTCTACACACTCCCTCACACATAGATTAAACGAAGTTTCTCCTACAGACCTGTTTTAAGAGGCCTCTCCAATAAACTCGCCATTCTAAGACATTACTAGAGTTCTTTCCTGCCTCCTGTTGTGTCAGCCTGCACTCCTACCCCAACTCCCAGCACCATCAGCAGCCTCTATAGCCCTGGCCAGAAAGTAGATGTCTTAACAGTGGCCATCAGACTCATATTCCCTGACCACCTAAGGAGGCATGAATGGACCTGTCCTACCTTCTCCCATAAACTGGGCTGGGGCAGGTATTGGTGTCCCTGGAAGAAAGACTGGAATCCTTGCCCTTAAGGAAGCTACAGCAGAGTAGCATAGCTGAAGGTTGTTCTTATTCCATTCAATATAAGGTTAAGTATGAATAAAAGATTTCCACTTTCAGAAGGAAACTTCTGGCTGAAATGACCAGAGAATGATCTCAGAGAAAGATGATAAACATGAATAAAGGGCAACAAAACTACAACACAAAGAAAACATTACAAAATTATTTTTACAATGTTTAAGCCAAATCTATGACCCTTGGAGAGGATGAAGAGTTTTAAGGGCAAAGTCACAAGAATGGAATGTGAAAAAAATCAGAGTTAGAATCCTCTGACATTTGACAAGTTACTTAACATTTCTGAGTCCCAATTTCTTCATCTGGGAAAGGGGAATAACTGTACATCCATATCCCAAACCTCAATTACTATTAATGTACTGCTGATTCCCAAAGCCGCTTTGTTGCTCTAGTCTTTCCTCTGAGCTCCAACTAAATAGGCAATAGATAGGAAAATGCTCTATCTTGCCCCAAAGACAATGCAAATTAATAAAAAGTTTCCCAACACCCTCTACCTCACCAAACTGCTTTCTAATGTCAGAGAATGGTGTTACTATACCATTTTTTTCAGACCAGGTATATCACTATACCTTTTTGTTCAGACCATATATCAAGTCAGTAACTGGGTTCTAATTTTGACACCTCTCAAGTTGGCCCCTTTCCTCTATTGTTACTGCCTCTGCTTATAGTTCAGTTTCTCATCCTTTCTTTCTTAAAAAATTATAATAGTATCTCATATCCCCAGGGCTTAGGACAGTGGCTGGTGCATGGTAATACTTTAATAGACTTGAATTCAAAGTCTGGCCTGAGGAAGCAGATTAATTATTACATTAATGTGATGACTGCTATGGTGTATGGGGTCCTGCCACAGGAGGAAGTACTCAGCTGATGAGGACCCTAGGGTCACATAAAAGGGTCACAATAAAAATGACCTTGAAAGGCATCTTGCATAACAATTAAAATAATTTGAGTACTCACTATGTGCCAGGAACGACTGCAGGCAAAACAATCGCCAAGACACAGGCCTTGCCTCCATGGAGATCATTACTTAATGGGGTAGACAGTCTCATGTATCCAAATTGTCTAATCAACATATACATATGAATGTCCAATATTAACCTCAAAAGTAAAATCCTGATTCCCTCCCCCCTTGCCACCACACAATCACATATACCAGACCTATTCCAATCACAGTATTTCCCACATCAGTTAATGGTACCTCCTTTTTGCCCATTGTTCAGGCCAAAAACATTGGTGTCATTTTGATTTTTTATCTCTAACAATGTCTCTCCAATCCATCAGAAAATCTTGTCACTACCTTTAAAATAAATCTAGTACATAACTACTTTGCACTCCCTTTGTTTCTAGTTATTGTAGTAGTATTGTAACTAACCCCTCTGATTCTTCCTGAGACCCTTCCACAGAAACCCAATGGTCCTCAGAGAAAGTCCTTGCTACAGATGATTGATTGACTGATAGACTGATATATGTAAAACCATGAGATTAGATAAGATCACCAAGGAAATGAATGAAATGAAGAAAAAACCCTAAGGATTGGGCTCTGGGACATTCTAACAGTAAGAAATTGGAGGGGAAAAAAGGGATCCAGTAAGAGAGAAGACTGAGAAGCAGTAGCCAGGGAGGAAGGTGGGAAAAGGAGAAAAGTGTTGTATACCATAAGCCAAGAGAGGAAAAGTACTGCAAGGAGAAAGTGAGCAACTGAGTGAAAAGTTGTGAACTGGCCAAAGAAAGTAAGGACTCAGAATTGACCATTAGATTCAGCAACATAGAAATCATTCATGCCTTGAGAAGAATAGACTCTTGTGAATGATGGATGTGAAGGCAAGACTGGGATGGATTCAAGAAAAAATGGAAGGAAAACAAATGGTGACAGCAAGTGTAATCAGTTCTTTAAAGGAAGTTTGTTTCACAGAGATGCAGAAAAATGGGGAAATAGAAAGCGGGACCCAAAGAGGACTTTTTTTAAAAAGGTGAGAGACACCAATAACAACAACAAAATCTGATTTAATGGCCAAATTATGGAAACTGCCCAAGTGTCCATCAGCTGATGAATGGATAAAGAACATGTGGTATATACATACAATTACTCAGCCATAAAAAAGAATGAAATCTTGCCATTTGCAATGACATGGGTGGAGCCAGACAGTATTATGCTAAGTGAAATAAGTCACAGAAAGCCAAATACCATATGATTTCACTCATTTGTGGAATTTAAGAAAGCAAAAGGAAAAAAACAGGCAAACCAAGAAACAGACCTTAACTAGAGAAAACAAACTGATGGTTACCAGATGGCAGGTGAGTGGAGGGAAAGGTGAAATAGGCGATGGGGATTAAGGAGTACATTTGTTGTGATGAGCACTGGGTGTTGTATGAAGTGTTGCATCACCATATTGTACACCTGAAACTAATATTACAGTGTATGTTAACTAACTAGAACTAAATAGAACTAGAACTTAAATTAAAAATTTAAATAAAATAAAAATGCACAGAGGAACTACTTAGACATTTTTTCCAAATAAGACATTTGAATGGCAAACAGGTACATGAAAAGATGCTCAACATCATTATCAAGGAAATGCAAATCAAAGCCACAATGAGAAATCATCCCACACCTGTTAGAATGGCTATAACCAAGAAAACATGAGATGAGTGTTGGTGAGGATGTAGAAAAAAGTGAACATTTGTGTACTGTTGGTGGGCACTTAAATTGGTGCAACCATTATGAAAAATAGTATGCAAGTTAAAAAAAAGTGAGAGACATAGCATGCTGGATATTGACTGAAATGATGCAGTCAGGAGGGATAAATTGATGATAAGGGAGAGCAAGGGGAGAACTGCTGGAGCAATGAGGTGGTGTAGAAGCAGGCAATGGGATCAAATGCCCTGTCCAGAAGATGGCATTGGATAAAAGCACAGATGCTTTACTGGTGGTAAGTAGAAGGTAGTATTGAGGAAAGACAGTGTGGCTTACTAGAAAGATTCCATCACATGTAACAGAATGTGGGCAAAGACCCAAAAGGGTAAAGTGAGGAACAAGGAAGGGACCATGGCTGGGGATGAAGAGAGGGGTATGGAGACCAAAACCAAAAGCCAAAGGTGGAGATGAATTCTGGAAGTTAACTATAGCAAATTACTCTTAGAGCCTATGGTGTGGGTATGCAACAAAGAGGCTATGTGGGCATAAAAAGGTGTTTCCCATTGATGATCACATGTATGAAGGTGCTCTCAGAAGACTGGAGCACTAGGAGAGATTTCAGGGATGTTCTAGATGTGTGGAGCATAGTGCATGAGACTACAGACAAAGAGGGCAGGTACAACATTCTGGTTTTCAGAGAGTAGGGATGTTTAGGGAGTATGAGAAGAGAACTGGAAGGCAGAAAGAGGTTATCCTGAGTGGATGAGATGGACATCTGTTTTGGACACTTCATATCTGTCAGAAGGTAACACCTCTGCATTCCCACCTTCTGACCTACCATACAGGAGCCAAGAGCTAAAGGAAGTACAAGAAGTACAACAATCTCCCTAAAATATGGTATGAGGGACTGTGGGATGCCTCTGCCTCACTGATTTATAAGGAAATCCAGGATGACTCAACATCTCATCAAACCAAGAGGTGGTAGCAGGACTCTCTTGCATGATAGGACCCCAGCACTTAGCACAATATGTCCACTGCTAGCAGGGTCCAGAAACAGAGGATGGGAAGAAGTATGAATGTGTCCCTCCTGTGAATGTTGATTCTATGTCTAATGGAAGAGGACCCAGCCCCTGTTGTGGCCCCCAAGGTGAGGAGATACAAGGCCCAGGTCTGTTGAGCCAATAAACTCCAAAAACCAAAGGAGATCCCTGTGACAGGCACATCCTTCCTGCCTGGTGGGAGTTGGGCAGAGAGCCCCACAGCAAGGAGACAAGAGGGGGACCCAGAGTGAAGGGAATGACCCAGAAAGGTCATGTGGTAAGCCAAGGTTAATGTGCACACATCCTGACTTAGGTGGAACAGGTCCTTTCCATGGCCCCCAAGGATCCTAACTGCCGCAGAGCAGCATGACTTCATAGCACTGACCATAGTGCTACAACAAAGGGTTGAGGGCATAAAGATGATATGTAACCAACACCTTCAGGATTCTCAGTTTTCAGCAAAGTCAAGAGCTAAGCAAAGACAGGGTCAGAGCCTGTGACTCACACAGGATGTTAAGGAATGAAGCCTTGCCCATCCCATCTCATAACCCTAGCACAAACCTCACTCTCTAGCTTAAGAGTAAATCCAGCATAAAAGGCCTCATGGAGGACACAAACTCAAGCATCTACTACTCCAGAAGTGGTAGTAGATGCTAGGAATAAATGGGTGCTTGCTAGGGAACTCTGGAGTTCACCTCTGGCCCTCTGAGGTAACATGTCATGGTGAAAGGTCCTGACCTTCTGGAGCCCTCTCCTTGATCTCTGCAGAGGGCACCTGCGAAGTCTATGGAGAGAATTTCAGGCAAGTGACCACGTGCAGTGGAGGAGAGTGGCTTCTCCACAAAATCACTTCTCCTGTCAAAACACAGAGTCCTAGAAGATAGAGACCATGACTGCTTCATTTTTGTACCTGCTTACCATAGCCCATCCTGGGAGAGCAGTGAACACAGAATGAGAACAGGAATAAACCCCACAGATGCTACTCTCTGCACCATGTAAGAGGGGGCTGGGCTTCTGCTCTTTACCAGCCATCCAAAGCCTAATGCTCCACCTGGGCTCAGGGGCCCATCTGTCACAGAATGAAGAACAAGAATGATTCCTGTGTCCCATGTAGGGAGAAGAAAGAAGGGAAGACAGCCTGGACTTCAGGTGGGGATATGAGCAATGAGCACAATGTAGGCATGTAAGGTGCTAGGGGACACAGAGGACCAGATCCCTGATAGGTCTGGCTGGGCTTGCAGAGGACTGTTCATTCCCATCCATCCCCAGAGACAGTGAGGCCAGGACCCTGAATACTTGGTCTGGATGAGAGCATGAGGAGGGAAAGGGGGCCTGGGAAGGGGCCAGAGGGAGATCTCTGTTTCCAGAAGGAGGGGTGGGCCCTGCCAACTGCCCCCTCCCCCTTTCCTGCTTTGCCGCTCTTCTCCACTGCAACTTCTCTGGATCCAGGGCCAGGCAAGGCGCACATTGGGGATTTTCCTGAAGGTATCACTCCTGAGGTCAAGCCTGCTACAGAAAGCGCAGGGGCAGGACCCTGGGCAGGCAGCTGGACCCATGGGAATCCAGATGGCGGGAAGAGAATGGGAACGAAAGCCATTCCTTGCGGTAAATAGTGCTGGCAGCTGGGGAGTGTCAGGAGAGAGGGGAGGGGTAAAGTGAGAGTCCAGAGCAGAATCTCACACATAGTCAAAGACACAGGACACAGACATCCAGCCACAAAGAGACACAAACACAAGGACACAAATTCAATGATGCCACTCCAAAACTAATTCAGAGTACCCAGAGACAGGTCCAGGAAACACACCTACATAGACTCAAGAACACCCTGAGTCAGACATGTGGGAGCAGACAGACACTGGCACAAGCACACATGCAGACACAGAGACAGGCTTCACACACGTAAACAGACACAGACCATCTTGCAGACCTACCAACACAAATGCAGTCCAACCAAATCTATCCATTAAAGTTGCTCTCCTCCATAAAGCCTCCTAGGCCACCTCAAACCAGGCCTGTCTCTCCCCCGTCTAAGCTCTGCTTTGTAATTTCTATGTCATTCCTTGTCCTTTAATAAGGATAGTCTTGGCACAGAACAGGTGAACACAAGGGAAAGGAAGCAAAAATAATATAAAAATAGGGAGGGGGATAAAACATAAGAGACTCTTAAATATGGAGACCGGAGGGTTACTGGAGGGATTTTGGGAGGGGGGATGGGCTAAATGGGTAAAGGACATTAAGGAATCTACTCCTGAAATCATTGTTGCACTATATGCTAACTAATTAGATGTAAATCAGGGGCACCTGAGTGGCTCAGTCGGTTGAGCGTCAGACTTCAGCTCAGGTCATGATCTCGCATTTTGTGAGTTCGAGCCCCACGCTGGGCTCTGTTCTGACAGCTCAGAGTCTGGAGCCTGCTTCAGATTTTGTGTCTCCCTCTCTCTCTGACCCTTCCCTGCTCATGCTCTGTCTCTCAAAAATGAATCAATGTTAAAAAAAAAAAAAATTTAATTAGATGTAAATCAAAAAATAAAATAAAATAAAATAAAATAAAATAAAATAAAATAAAATAAAATAAAATAAGGATAGTCTTAGATTCACATGCATACCTCTGGTCTCAACAACTTGGCTATGTGCTTTCAAAGAAATGACAAGATCAGCAAGTGAGTCCACTGCCCTCCTCGGCAGCCCCATTCCTCACCTACACATCCATCTCTATCCCCGGTAGCGTCTCCAGTTTACTGCAGGTCCTGAACCCCAGCGTCTCAGCAGATATAGACTCTAAGGAAAGAATAAAGCAGACATATCCTTTCAAAGTAATGCTAGTGGGTATTACCTCCCAAAATCTTTACTTTGCCTTATGCTTACCAGTCTACCTCCAATGTGTAACCACTACATCAGTGCTATTTTAAGCATAATGCTAACCTTTTTTTTTTTAACATTTATTCATTTTTGAGAGAGAGAGAGAGAGAGAGCGCGCGCGCGCGCATGAGTGGGGGAGGGGAAGACAGAGTGGGAGACACAGAATCCCAAAGCAGGCTTCAGGCTCCGAGCTGTCAGTACTGAGCCCAATGTGGGGATGAACCCATGAACCGCGAGATAATGACCTGAGCCGAAGTCAGACACTCAACTGACTAAGCCACCCACATGCCCCAACCTAACACTAATCTTAACTATAGATAACTAGACACAGAGTAATGTCTGCACCTGTACTAGGCCCACAAGTAGCACACGTTTATGACAGTATAGATCATCTGCACTCCAGGAACTCAGTAGCTCCTTCAGTAACTACCTGCACAGTCTTCAGGGTAGGATGTCTCTGGAGGGCTCAGTGTTCAGTGGAATCCAGGAGCACCAAGGTCCCCAGGCCCTTTGACCCTCCTTAGCCAGAAAAGCCTACAGGGGCCCAGTCTACTCCAAGCCCTGTTCTGGGATTATCCCAGCCCCTCAGCTGGAATTCCCACCATACCCTTCCCTGGCTCCTGCCTGCCAAGCTGGGAGCATCTGTTGCCCTGGAACACCATATCAGGAGGGAGCAAATGTGCCAGAGATGTGGGCCTGAAGAGATGTGGGGATTTCCAGGCTCTTGCAACACCCCAACCTAGGACCTTTACCCCAGAGCCTGGTCCAAGTACCTGTCCTAAATAGGTAGTGGGCCTGCTACACTGGGGAGAGTAGGGGTGAATTAGGGGTGAATCTCCCCCTAATCCAGGATGTCAACCAGGTGAAATAACCAGGTTATTAACAATGAACTCATCAGCAGAGGTAAAACTGAAGTCAACCATGTGTACCTCCCTTACCCGTTACCTCTCAACATCACCAGGACCTCTAGTATAGGATTCCTTCACACCTCGGCCACCCTAGAGATTGTCAAACACTATTTAGGCTCTATCAGGAACTCACCAAGCCAAAATCTTCACCCAACAGACTGTAACTCTTAGGTGGGCGCTCAAAACTCAGATGTGCAGCCATCCGAGCTTGTGTCCCCTTCCCCAATGTCTACATCGAGCCTGGTCTGAGTACCAAGAGCGGGGCTTGGTTCAGGGCTTCAAGCTCCTAAATATGCCCATGAAGTGCTTGAGAAATTAACAAAATTAGTTTTAACCCTTGAAAAACAAATGGTAGTTATTGTCAAGAACTTTGCAAGGGCTGGAATTTTACTGTATTTTTTTTTAATTTTTTAAAATGTTCATTTATTTTTGAGACAGACACAGAATATGAGCAGAGGAGGGGTAGAGAGAGAGAGGGAGACAGAATCCAGAGCAGGTTCCAGGCTCTGAGCTGTCAGCACAGAACCCGACGTGGGGCTTGAACTCCCGAGCTGTGAGATCATGACCTGAGCTGAAGTCGGACGCTTAACCAACTGAGCCACCCTGGCACCCCTATTTTACTCTATTTTTAAGGTTAACAAGCTATCCTGTTCTATTTCATGAATGCTGGCAGAAGACAAAAGGCTCCTGAATCAGATATAAAGGGTTTTATCACTCACAGAACAGTCATAGCAAGAGCTTTAGCATGTTTTTTGTGTGTGTCAGTTCCCCTTGTCTATCAAATGCCTTGGGTGTAGCACAGAATGATAGATGACTGTTCATTCAGTGGGTTGTGTTACAAGAGAGGAATGCTAAGGTTTGGGGTCTCACTGCTTTTACAGTAAGAAAAAGCAAAGTTGATCTTTGTCCGGGGGGGGGGGGAGTTGCCTCATCTTTCAAGGTTGCTTGTTGCAAACACAATTCTGAGAAATGGCCTGGAAAACAGTCATGGTCTTACATTCTTGACATAGCCAGTAAAAAAAAAACATTCAGGAATGCTAAGAGCCCATAGTAGGCTGTCTCTCTCAACCATAATTAGCAACGGGTAAAAAACAATGGTGAGGGGAAAAAAATGTTTTCCATGTGCTGGAAGACCTAGGAGAGACAGGTTAAAAAGAAAATCAGTTCACAAAGATGCCACAAATTATGCTTAATGATAACTTCTTCAGCTGATAAGTGGAATTGGGGTTTTCTGTGTCCTTATTAAAGAAGAAAAGAGATATAGAACATATTATCATAGAGACAATGTGAATGTTGAAGAATTTGTGGTAACTTGAGAAGGGCTTAAAAAAACTTTAAGGGTCAGGGGGGTAAGTGGTGTTAAATCCCACTGGGACAAGAAAGTAGATAGGCCCACGTGGCTGAATAAAATGGAAGAAATGAGATCAGATGACAACCTAAACCTTTCCTTGGTACTGTTTGTGGAGAAAGTAAGTCTCTAAGGTGGCCTTCCCCCATGTTCCCACCTCCTTGTGTTCATGCTTTGTGTAATCCCATCCTCTTTAGTGTGGACAGACCTGTGCTTTGATTGTAATTAACAAAACATGGAATAATAATAGGCTGTTATTCCTATACTTCTGTAAGACTGTCTTCTAGCATACTCATTCTCAGACATTTCTTTATGGCTTGATAAACTGGCCGTGTTGGGAAAGTCCATATACCCTCTAGGAACTGTAGGTGGCTTTTAGACATTGAACGTGGCCTCCAGCTTAGAGGGCCCCCAGGGTCCCCAGTCCTATGAATGCAAAGAAATGAATTCTGCCAACAACCTGAGTGAGCTTGGAGGATTCTTCCCCATTCAAGCCTCCAGATGAGAACACAGCCCAGCCAATACTTTGCATCCTTGTCAGACCACAGAGGACTAAGCTGGAATCTTAACTCACTGAGACTTTGAGATCATATATTATGTATTATTTTAAACTACCACATTTGTGGTAATTTGTTGCACAGTAATAGAAAACTAATAAACTGCTGCAGCCATGACAGTTAAGAGAAGTGTCTGACAGTAAGGCACATGTGGCCAGCATGCAGTTTGTGTGTGTGCAAGGTACCTGCTTAAAGTTCAGTGAGATTATTTATAAGGGAAAGTGGAGGTAGGAGGAAGAGGGGCTGTTCCACAGTATGAGCCAGGGAAGAAATAGGGAAGGAGAAGGCATCTAGGTAACCCTTCTCCTTCAGTTCATTCTATAAAGACACATAGCTGTGGAGTCTGTGGCCCTCCTAATAGGCTGGAACGATCTCATCCTGCATATTAAATGTAAATTACTATTCTGTCCCTTCATTTGATTTTTTATATGAGAACAGCAGATATCTGTGAAAGGCTCAAAAATATAACTAATGGTAACCTTGTAGAAAATGGGGAGGGATGTCCCCCAGGAAGTAATAAAGTAAAAGAACCTCTGAGAAGAGAAGTAGGGGAAACAACCCAAATCAGTAAGTTTCACAGATAGAAAAAGGAGTTCCAGATTTTCATTAAGTTCAGGAAGGAGGAACAATCAGAATAGTTCCCACTGCTTTACACAGGACAAGTGTTGAATAAATCTTTCTTAAAGAAATGCTGCAAAGATGATTGGGGGAAGCAAAGAGTTTATTTGAGATCACAGTGTCAGTATCCTCTCTGTAGTTCAAAGTGGGCCAGAAGGGTCTGAGAAGACCAATTCTTCAGAACTTGTTTCTAGAAACAATGTAATCACGAACTCATCATATCCAATGTGTTTCCTCAGAGATTGGTGACTTGGGGTTAGCAAGGATGATGATAGGTAACCAATACAACAGAAATGGGTCATTTCTTTGATCACAGGAGAGAGGTATCCAATTTTATAATTTATCCAGCTTCCATACCATATCACATTTCTTTTGGATATATATGTCAGAGTAGAAAAGCTGGGTCATGTGAAAATTCTTTTTAATTTTTTGAGGAACCATGAAACATTTCTACAGCACTTTACATTTCTATCAGCAATGTACCAGCATTCTAATTTCTCCAGATCCTCCCACTATTTTCCATATTTTTTGAGAATAGTGCTGGTTAGCTATTTACATATCTTCTTTGAAGAAATATCTATTCACATCCTTTCCATTTTTGAACTGAGTGTAGTTTTTATTGTTGTTGACTTGTAGGAGTTCTTTATACATAGTAGATATAAATCACTTACCAGATATATTATTTGCAAATATTTTTCCCCATTCCATGGGTTGTCCCCCCACTCTCTTGAGTGAATCCTTTGACACACAAAAGTTTAAATTTTAAGGAAGTCCAATTTTTCTGTTTTTTCTCGTCTGCACTTTTGATGTTGTTATACTTAAGAAACCATTGCCAAATCCAAAGTTGTGAAGATATTTCCCTGGTTTCTTTCCTAAGAGTCTTATATAGTTTTACCTTTTCAACTGAAGCAAACATACATTCTTGCTTCTCTTTTTGATATCTCTTCCCAAATAAAATCTGAAAAATAGATTTCATGATTCCAAACTTTGTAATCTTTTTCAAATTGCTTAACGTCTTTGAGTCTCAATTTAATTATCCCCGGAGGGATAATTTTACAAGGTTGTTGTAAGAGTTCTATAAACATAGCTAGTATGTATAATGCCTAGCACACTAGAGCTCAATAATCCTATGTAGTCTTCTTCCTTCCTTCAAAGAACTTTCTCTTCCAGGACCTGCCAGCATCAATTATTCCACCTATCTTACTGCTTGCTTATGGATAGTCAAGCCCAGGGCCCCAAGTCTCCTATCTTAGCTTCAGAGGGCTCACTTGTCCTCCCTTCCCTTATGTCCTTTGCTCTAATAGAAGTTCCTGCCTCCACAAATATCCAGCTTCGAGACAACCTGGGCTACCACGGAAAATACATTTTCTAATGGGGTCGGGGAAGGAATGGACAAAGGCAGCAGCCCCACAGGGCCCCAGCCTCTCGATCACCTTGGAGGGGCACAATTTAGGGCACACCGAGCCCTAAAAAGGTCAAGGCTAAAGTCCTTTGGGCATATGGGAAGTTACTCCTGGCCTAGATCCCGCAGCAGGATCCTCTCCTTCCAGTCAGAGGTTCATTCCAGGCAGTTCCAGGGCACAGTCTAAGGTATTCCTTTATACAGCGGTCCTCTGTGGGGTCCATCCCCACCGCGCAGGCTCCTGAGGCTCCCTTGTGTTCTCACACGGTCTTCCACTGAGACACCACCAGAGACCACCCTTGGCCTCCGGTAGTTATACAGAAGGTCTCTGTGGGTAGGCAGTGCCTCCACGCTGTGCCTCCCCATGGCAGCAAATGCAGAGACAGCCCTGGGAGTCTCCGTTCACACAGGGGTCCTCCATGGGGGCGGCTCCCTGCACGCCTCCGGAACTTTCCCAAGGGGCAGGGGCAGGGACACTCGGGGGGTTATCTACTTACACAGGGACTCCCTTAGGGGCGGCTCCCACACAACACCTCAGAGTCCCCGGAGGGTTGTCCGCGGCCCGCAGACCCGTCCCGTAGGGTGCCTGCCGTGTCCCCGCCGCCCCCGCCCCCGCTTACCGGGACCGTCACGGTGCGGGACGCGGGTCCGGGGTCGCCGGACTCTACACCGCGGACCCCGCGCCGCCCATGGCCACTCGGGAGCCGGCGTGCTGGGGCCGAGCGCCGGGAGCAGGCGGCGCAGGCGGAGCAGCAGGCTGAGGCGGCGGCGGCGGCGGCGGCGGCGGCGCGCGCTCCCCAGCACACCCACCCTCCCTGTCTCCCGCCCCGTGCGGCTGCGGCGCGTGCGCCCGCGCCAGAAGACCTCCGCGGGCCGGTGGGCGCGCGTCGCGCTCCGCCCTCCCGCGCCTCGAGGCACGGCCCTCGCAGCTTAGTTTGGCGACCTCGCGCAGGAATGAGGCGCTGAGGGACCGCAGGAAGGCGGCGCCCGGCTCCGACGACCTGTGGGTCCGGGTGCCAGTGGGCGCCCCCGACCAGCTCCCCGCTCTGCGGCGCCGGGTCTTCGGCAGCCGGGCAGCCAACGGCAAGGTCAGTGCCGGCCCGAGGAGGCGTCTCGGAAGGGGGCTCCGCGGCGGCTCGTGGCTCCTGCCCGCCCGCCGAGGCGAAGCGTCCTGCAGCCCGCACCTGCCTGGGGAGGTGAGAATGACTCATCCAAGCGGCCTCGGCCGGGGGCCCTCTCCTCTCTCGCCAAGCCCAGCTGCCCAGTCAGGCGTCCGGGGGGACGACCCGCGCGTTAGGGCACTCACCTTCGCAGTACCCCACTGCGGAGTGTCTCAATGAGCCTTCACAAAGCGCCCTGCTGCCCCCACTCTTCCTGCGCGCTGCTTTCAGAGGTTATTGGTCTTCGTCTCCAGCAGCAAAGCTGTACCTTGTTGTGACCCACTCGCTCTGCTGCTGCAGCCACATCCCTCATCCCTCATTCCTTAAGTTTCATTGTCATGAAACTTACCAATAAGGAATATAAAGGACAGTACTATATATAGCTATCCACCTTTAAACAAAATGCCAGATACTAAACACTACGTGTATTAATTTAAACTTCCCAACATGACCATGAAATCCTAAATTTCATTGCTTTGATTATACAGATGCAGAAAGTGAGGCACAGAGAAATTAAGCAACAAGCCTAAGGTCACATAGCTAATACATGGAATCTAGGTATTCTGACTCCACAGCCCATTCTCCTATTTGTTTTACTGTACTGACTCCAGGGCTGCCTTGAGGATGTGCATCAACCCACAGGAATATTTTTTTTTTTTGCAAGGATACGGATTATGTAAATAATTTTACTAAAATTTGTGTTACAGAATTCATGGTCCTATGTGAGGTATACTTCCATATTAGTTTGCTATCATATCAGTGCAGGTAAAGATTCTTGGTACTGTCTATGTACCACCTCTTTCTATGTACCATGTCTTTATTTCAGATGCACCATGCTGGCTAATTTTACACCCCACATATGAGGGAAAGGTAATGATAGTATTATTATTCATAAAGCCAAAACTTTTCAGAACCTGTGTGTCTTGAAATAATATAGGTCTTCTTGCCTAATTTCCTAATACCATTTATTTTATTTTTTTAAATTTTGTTCATATTCATTTTTTTTAACATTTATTTACCTTTGAGAGACAGAGAGAGGCAGAGCATAAGCAGGGGAGGGGGTGAGAGAGAGACAGAATCTGAAGCATGCTCTAGGCTCTGAGCTGTTTGTTAGCACAGAGCCCAACGCAGGGCTTGAACCCACAAACTCCAAGACCATCACCCAAGCCGAAGTCAGACGCTCAACCGACCGAGCCACCCAGGCGCCCCCTAATACCATTTATTTAATGAAAGTTATATCATTACTTATGACACCACATCATCCATCTTGCCAGCTGTGAATACTGGCTTCTCAAGTTCTCTCAAAACTTAAAATTAAAAAAAAAGAAAATAGGGGAACAAGTTAGATGGAGAAGTAGGGACACTTGGATTTTCCTCATCCCTCAAACACAGCTGTATTGAGGTCAGATCACTTGGAACACCCAGGAAATAGATTTGTGGAGCAGCAGAAGGATCTCCACAGTTGGAGGGAAACAGCTTGGCAGGATCGAGGTGCATGTGAGTTGGGGGAGATAAAAGGTGCAGCTACAGAGGAGAGGGAACACTTTCTGTGGAGAGACAAAAAGAGAAAGAGAGGGGTTGTGAAAGTGTGGCATTGAGTTAGCATAAGAGGAAAACCTCTCTGGACCATGGGCTGGGCAGTGAGAAGTACAGAGTGTACTAGTTCTTTTTTGCAAACAGCCTTTGGAGCTGAAACTGAAGTTTTCGAAGTGCGCAACTTTCTCTGGAGCAGGGCCTTGGTGCACACTTCTAGGAAGCAGGGAGCTGACTCTGGAGTGCATAATGTGGTGTAGTGATCTGTGGTGTGCACTGGGAGAGAACAGTCCCCTTCTCAGAATACTCTGGGAAAAGGGTCTATTGCCTCCCCAAGGACAAAAGACCCTTTAGGTACCAGCCAAAGACATTTCCTCATCAGGGTGAAGAGGCTCTTCTCCAGAGGAGGGGAGCGGTTCTGTGCAGTGCTGGGTCCTTTAAGACTTTAGGTTTTGATTCCCAGCCAAGCACCAAGAAGAAGATGCAGGAGAATTGTGATGCAGGGCATGCTGACTGCCCTTGCTCTTCTGTAAGGGCTACCTGAACAGCATGGGTTGAGATCCCTGGTCCCAGGAGGAGAGATTGGGATGATGCCATTTCCCCCCTCAACACCAGCTTTGTGGGACTTCAGAGAGCAGCACAGTGGCCCCAGTGGAGGCAGGACATGCTTACACCAAATCCCGCCCCTCTGTGCCTGTCAACTGCTGGAGCAAGGCTGACCCAATGCAGCCAGCCTGTTCTCCAGACCAGCACAGCCACCAATCCCAGGCACCAACAGACAACTGGCTTTTTTGATTTTGCTTTTTCTCTTTCTTTCCTTCCTCTTCTTTTTTTTCTTTTGGAATCAGGCTCGTAGTGTCTGATTTGTTTTTTTGTCATTTGTTTTATATATATATATATATATATATATACACACACACACACACACACACACACACACACACACACACACATATATATATAAATCATTTTTTTCTCAGGCTTTTTTATTCTATTTCCCTCTTTTTTCTTCTGCTTTTTTTCTAATTTGTTTTCCTTTCTCTTTCCTTGGAATCAGCCTTATGGTTTTTTGATTCTCTGTTTGGTTTTCTTGTCTTTTTTAAATGTTTATTTATTTCTGAGAGAAAGGGGAGTGGAGGGCCAGACAGAGGGGGACAGAGGATCCAAAGCAGGCTCCACGCTGACAGCAGAGAGCCTAATGTGGGACTCAAACTCACAAACTGTGAGATTGTGACCCAAGCCGAAGTCTGACACTCAACCAACTGAACCACCCAGGCACCCTACTCTGGTTTTCTTTTCTCCCCTCTCCTTTTTCTCTTGTTATGAACCAGGCTTCCCACCCACCCCCCTTTTTTTTTTCTAGGTTACTTCAACAAACAAATCAAGGCACACCTAGTTAAAGGTCCAAACATTCCACCACTGCGAGCAAGGAGGAGCTCTGTAGAGGAAAGACCAGTGGTATAGAACAGCCAAAATTCAACAGCAGAGTGCATGCGACATACACCAGAAACACTCCCTAGAGTACCAGGCCCTGGTCAGTGTATAACCCCTTTTTAATATAGTAGTACTGTCAGGTGCAGGACACATAACAACCTTTCAAAACATGCAAATGACAGGGGCGCCTGGGTGGCTCAGTCGGTTAAGCGGCCGACTTCGGCTCAGGTCATGATCTCGCGGTCATTGAGTTCAAGCCCCGCGTCGGGCTCTGTGCTGACAGCTCAGAGCCCGGAGCCTGTTTAAGATTCTGTGTCTCCCTCTCTCTGACCCTCCCCCGTTCATGCTCTGTCTCTCCCTGTCTCAAAAATAAATAAACGTTAAAAAAAATTAAAAAAAAAAACATGCAAATGACAAAAACATAGCCAAAATGACAGGATGGAGGAATTCTCCCCAAAAGAAAGGTCAAAAAGAAATCACAGCCAGAGACCTGCTCGAAACAATAGCTGAAATAGAAGATACAATTATGGAAAATAATGAAGCTGAAAAAAAAGGGAAAAGAAATTACTAGATCATGAGGGGAGAATTAGAGAATTAAGTGATTCCATGAAATGAAACAATATCCATGTCATAGGAGTACCAGAAGAAAAAGAGTGAGGAAAGGGGCAAAAGGTTTATTTGAACAAATTATAGCTGAGAACTTCCCTAATCTGGGGGAAGGAAACAGGCATCTAAGTTCAAGAGACACAGAGAACTCCCTTCAAAATAAAAATAGGTCAACACCACGACATATAGTGAAACTGGCAAAATACAAAGATAAAGAGAGAATTCTGAAGGCAGCTAGGGACAAAAGTTCCTTAACCTAAAGGGTAGACACATAAGGTTAGTAGCAGACCCGTCCACTGAAACTTGGCAGGCCAGAAGGGGGTGGCAGGAAATATTCAATGTGCTGAATAAGAAAAATATGCAGCCAAGAATCCTTTATCCAACGAGGCTGTCATTCAGAATGGAAGGTGAGAAAAAGACTTCCCCAGACAAAAACTAACAGTTTGTGACCACTAAACAAGTCCTACAAGAAATTCTAAGGGGGACTCTCTGAGTGGAAAGCAGCAAAGACTACAAAGGACCAAAAAACACCAGAAACATGAAATCTACAGAGAACACAACGGCACTAAATTCATTTCTTTCAATAATCACTCTGAATGTAAATGGACTAAATATCCCAATCAAAAGACATGGGGTATCAGAATAGATTTAAAAAAAAAACAAGATCCATCTATATGCTGCCTACAAGAGACTTATTTTAGACCTGCAGATTGATGTGAGGGGATGGAGAACCATCTGTCATGCTAATGCACATCAAAAGAAAGCCAGAGTAGCCATACTACTATCAGACAAGCTAGATTTTAAAATAAAGACTGTAACAAGAGATAAAGAAGGGCATTATATCATAATTAAGGGATCTGTCAAGAAGAGCTAATAATTGTAAATATTTATGCCCCCAACTTGCAGAACCCAAATATATAAATCACAAACATAAGCAAACTTATTGACAATAATACCATTATTGTAAGATAATTTAATACTCCACATACAACAATGGACAGATTATCTAAGCAGGAAATCAACAAGAAACAATGGCTATAAATGACACCTGGACCAGATGGACAAACAGATATATTCAGAACATTTCATCCTAAAGCAGCAGAATACACATTCTTCTCGAGTGCACGTGGAACATTCTCCAGAATAGATCACATACTGGGTCACAAATCAGCCCTCAACAGGTACAAAAAGATTGAGATCAAACCATGCATATTTTCAGATCACAATACTATGAAACCTGAAATCAACCCCAAGAAAAAATTTAGAAAGCCCCAAATACATGGAGATTAAAGAACATCCTATTGGAGTACCTGGGTGGCTCAGTTGGTTAAGCCTCTGACTTTGGCTCAGGTCATGATCTCACTGCTCTTGAGTTTGAGCTCCACTTTGGGCTCTGTGCTGACAGCTCAAAGCCTGGATCCTACTTCAGATTCTGTGTCTCCCTCTCTCTGTCCCTCCACTCCCCCTCAAAAATAAATATTAAAATTTTTTTTTTAAAAAAAGAACATCCTACTAAAGAATGAATGGATTAACCAGGAAATTAAAGAAGACATTTAAAAATACATGGAAGCAAATGGAAATGAACACACAACAGTCCAAACCCTTTGGTATGCAGCAAAATCAGTCTTAAGAGGAAAATACATTGCAATTCAGGCCTCTCTCAAGAAGCAAGAATGGTCCCAAGTACATAACCTTACCTTACAACTAAATTAGCTAGAAAAAGAGCCCCAAATAAAGCCCAAGGCCAGCAGAAAAAGGGAAATAACAAAGATTGGAACAGAAATAAATGATACAGAATCAAAAAAAAAATCCCCAGTAGATCAATGAAACTAAGAGCTGGCTTTCTGAAAGAATAAACAAAATTGATAACCCCCTAGCCAGACCTCTCCAAAAGAAAAGAAAGAGGAGCCAATACATAAAATCAAAAATGAAAGAAGAGAGATCACAACCAACACCATAGAAATGCAAACAATTATAAGAGAGTACTATGAAAATATTATATGCCAACACTGGAATATCTGAAAGAAATGGACAAATTCCTAGACAGTCACACACTACCATAACTCAAACAGGAACAAATAGGAAAATTTGAACAGGACCATAACTAGCAAAGAAATTGAATCAGTTATCAAAAAAATATCCCAAAAAATAAGAGTCCTGGGTCTTCTACCTAGGGGAATTCTACCAGACATTTATTTTTACCAGACATTTATTTTTTTAACATTTTATTTTATTTTTTGAGAGACAGAGAGAGACAGAGCATGAGCAGGGGAGAGAGGCAGAGGGAGACACAGAATCCAAAGCAAGCTCTAGGCTCTGAGCTGTCAGCACAGAGTCCAAGTAGGGGAGGGACAGAAAGAGAGGGAGAGAATCCCAAGCAGGCTTCAAGCTCTGTCAGATGACCATGAGATCATGATCTCCGCTGAAATCAAGAGTGGATGCTTAACCAACTGAGCGACCCAGGCACCCCTCTGCTTATTGTTAACCAAACAGTGTAACAACCAGTGAGAGAAACTTTTTACTTTTTTGAAAACATAAAAATTTATTTTAAGGAAAAAGATGTCTTGAGCTACTTAATGTTGAAGTTTTGTTAACCCACAAATTTTTTAAATTTAAAATCAAGTTAGTTAACATACATTGTTAACATAGTTAACATACCTCTTGGCTTCAGAGGTAGAACCCACTGATTCATCTCTTAAATATGACACCCAGTGCTCATCCCAAAAAGTGCCCTCCTTAATGCCCATCACTCATTTAGCCCATCCCTCTACCCCCACTCCTCCAGCAATCCTCAGTTTGTTCTCTGTATTTATGAGTCTCTTATGGTTTGCCTCCCTCTCCGTTTTTATCTTATTTTTTCTGCCTTTCCCCTATCTTCATCTTTTGTTTCTGAAATTCCACATATGAGTGAAATCATATATCTTTCTCTGATTGACTTATTTCACTTAGCATAATATACTTTAGTTCCATCCATGTTGTTACAAATGGCAAGATTTCATTCTTTTCATTGCCAAGTAGTATTCCATTGTGCGCACACACACACACACACACACACACACCGCATTTTCTTTATCCATTCACCAGTCAATGGACAGTTTGGCTCTTTCCATACTTTGAATATTGTCAATAGTGCTGCCATAAACATTGGGGTGCATGTGCACAGGCAACAAAAGAAAAATGGACTTCACCAAAATTAAAAACTTTTGTGCATCAAAGGACACTATCAAGATTGTGAAAATACAAATCATATATCTGATAAGGCATTTGTATCTAGAATATATAAAGAACTCTTACAACTTAGGGTAGTCTGGGTGGCTCAGTCAGTTAAACGTCCGACTTTGGCTCAGGTCATGATCTCATGGCTTGTGAGTTTGAGCCTTGCATGGGGCTCTGTGTTGACAGCTCAAAGCCTGGAGCCTGCTTCAGATTCTGTGTTTCACTCTCTCTGTGCACCCCCCCCCAACCCCCTGCTCGTGCTCTCTCTGTCTCTCAAAAATAAATAAACATTTTTTTTAATTTTAAGAACTCTTACAACTTAATAACAGACAACCATATTCTAAAATGGGCAATGGATCTGAAAGATGTTTCTTCAAAGATACACAGATAACCAGTAAGTACATAAAGTGATGTTCATCAAAGAAATGCAAAATCAAAACCACCATGAGATATCACTTCATATCCACTAGAATGGCTCAAATCAAAGTCAGATAACAACAAGTGCTAGCAAGGATTGGAGAAATGAAACCCTCATACACTGCTGATGATACTGTAAAATGCTGCAGCCACTTTGGAACACAGTCTGGGAATTCCTCAAGTGATTAAACATAGAGCTACCATATGACCCAGCAATTCTACTCTTAGGTATATTTTCAAGAGAAATAAAAATATGTCCACACAGAAACTTGTACATGAATATTTATAGCAGCATTATTCATAATAGCCAAAAGGTGGAAACAGCACAAATATTCATCAATGGATGAGTGGGTAAGTAAAATGTGGTATACCCATAGAAATATTACTCAGCCATAAAAAATGAAGTACTGATACATACTATGATGAACCTCAAAAACATAATGCTAGGTGAAAGAAGTGAATCAAAAAATATCACATATTATATGATTCCACTTATGTGAAAGTCCAGAACAGGGTAATCTATAGAGACAGAAAGTAGATTAGTGGTTGCTTAGAGTTGGGGGTTGGGGAGGCCCTAGGTGTGATAACTAAAAGGTATGATGTTTCTTTTTTAGGTGATTAAAATGTTCTAAAACTATAGTGACGATTATACATATCTGTGAGTATACCAAAAACATTGAATTGCATACTTTAGATAAATCTGGTATGTATGGTATGATATGGGAATTATATCTCAATAAAACATTTTTTTGAAGTGTATGCATTCAGGAGTAGAGAGATCTATGTTCAGATACCAAACCTGAGGTTAGTAGATAGCTGTCCGTTGATGGGTTCTTAATATCCCTTGAATCTTATTCTCCTCATCTGTGAAATGGGAATTAATTAAAATAATGCACATAAGGCACTTAGCATGCCTAGAATAAAGTATATATCTGACAAGTGTCAGCTATTATATTGCCCAATTTGCAAAACTTTTCAATTCTGGAATCCTAGTTTCGCAAACATTGCTACGCCATTTATATAATATTCTCTTTAAGCCTATAGCCCTGAGGATACAGTAAGAATGGTATATAGGAAGTCTGTATATTGTGTATGATGCTGTGTTAGCTTGGAAATGTAGACTTTTTTAGAGAGAGTTTTTTTTAGAGAGAGAGAGAGGGAGGGGGAGAGAATCCCAAGAAGGCTCTGTGCTGCCAGCTCAGAGCCCCACACAGGGCTTGACCTCACAAAGTGTGAGATCATTACATAAGCCAAAATCAAGAGTCGGATGCTTAACCAACTGAGCCACCCAGGTGCCCTGGAAATTTAGACTTTCTAATTCTGCCATTGCCTCACTGCTTTTAATCTTCTACCCATGACCTCAAACTTATTCATCAAATCAATTCTCTGTTTGGATTAATGAGCTGTCTTCCATTCACAAATGACAGACACCTAATTCAAATAAATTTGAAGGAAGAAAAGAAATGTATTGGCTCATATAACAGGAAACTGGGAAATCCAGTGCTGGAGTTGAGTTCACATACTCAAAAATTTTCATTTCTCTGCAACCTTGGATCTGATTTTCTCTCTGTGACGCCTTTCACTGGCAGAGTATCTCTTTAACCAAAGTTTAATCAAGTTCCTCTGAACCCTCTTCTTAACCAAGCCCTAACTTTTGGGCTTCTGTGTTAATCCCTGCATTGTCTAATTTTGGCAAGAGCCCTACTGAGTCAGTTTCTCAGAATCTCCCATCCATCATATCTCATTCCCCTCAATATCTGATAGGGCTCCTCATCTTCCACCATCCCCACTGTGAGGTCTGATCTTGCTGGCCTGCCTTCAGCAAGAATCCTGTTAGGTTGTTTTTCTAGACTCCTCCCTTACCCTTGATGTTTCCGCCTAATTTTCCCTCCCCTCCCCTACTCCTTGGCTATAAATTCCCAATTTTCCTTGTTATATTTGGAGTTGAGCCCAGTATCTCTACTGCAAAACCCCATTATAGTGGTCCCTGTATCTATTATGATAGTCCCCCCTAAGTAAAGTCTGCCTTACCATTCTTTATCAAGTATTATTTTTTTATAATATATGAAATTTATTGTCAAATTGGTTTCCATACAACACCCAGTGCTCATCCCAAAAGATGCCCTCCTCAATACCCATCACCCACCCTCCCCTCCCTCCCACCCCCCATCAACCCTCAGTTTGTTCTCAGTTTTTAAGAGTCTCTTATGCTTTGGCTCTCTCCCACTCTAACCTCTTTTTTTTTTCCTTCCCCTCCCCCATGGGTTTCTGTTAAGTTTCTTAACAAGTATTATGAATAATTTTTCTCTTTAACATCACACTTACTGAGCTTGGACTTTACCAAGCAGGGACATCGTTGCAGGCAGTTTCAGTGTTATGTCATTCCTATTTAGCAGCCCCTGAGGAAAGAGTAAACATCTCTCTCAGTATCTGTATTTAAAAGAATCTAAGCGATTCCTCACAGCAGTTATGTGAAGGATGCATTTTCTAAGATTAGGAGAATTTTATCAAGAGAATGCCTACTAATGTCATATATAATTGCTTTGGACTCTGTATGATGTCCTTCCACAGCACTAAAATGTATATTTTGTTTTAGTACTTAAAAGGGTCTACAAGGAACCAATCCTTACTGACCAAGGATGGATGTAAAAGATGCCTGTTTCATCTGCAAATGGCATTCTGGCCATCTCTTTCATCCTAAAGCATTTTCTTGAGGAAGGCTCTTAGAACATTAGTCTGATGAGATTGTTGGCCAGTCTTGATATACTCAGTAGGATAATGGAACTATTCAGGCTGTATGCTACTAAGCTGATGAATTTCAAAGGAAACAGATCCTCGCCTCAACTTCCACCCCTGTCTTCATACTCCATACCTTACTCTTTTCCTTTTTTCTGACCTAACTCTGGCCTCTTAACAGATTGAGAATATGCTAAGTCTAGGATTCTGGTGGCCTGCTGCTTTTTAAGTTTTTTTTTAGGTTTATTTATTTATACTGAGAGAGAGAGAGAGTGAGAACAAGTGGGGGGGGGGCAGAGAGAGGGAGAGAGAACAAATCCCAAGCAGGCTCCGTGCTGTTAGCACTGAGCCTCAGCTGGGGCTTAAACCCACAAACCATGAGAACATGACCTGAGCCAAAGTCAGATGCTTAACTGACTGAGCCACCAGGTGCCCCTAAATTTTAAATTTTAACAGATTTTATTTTTTAGAGCCATTTTGGTTTGCAGAAAACAAGTGGAAGATACAGAGATTTCCCATATACCCCCTGTACCCCACCAACACACACAGACAGCCTCCTCCATTATCAATATCCCCCATCAGAGTAGTACATTTGTTACAAATGATGAGCCTACATCAGTCATCATCATCAGTCAGAATCCATAGTTTATATAAGGGTCTTGGTGTTGTACATTCTGTAGGTTTGAACAAATGTATACTGGCGTGTATATGTCATTATAGTGTCACAGAATATTTTCACTCCCCTAAAAATCCCCTGTGCTCAGCCTATTGATTGCTCCCTCCCCCCAATCCCTGGCAACCACTGACCTTGCTACTGTCTCCATAGTTTTACCTTTTCTGGAATGTCATATAGTTAGAATTATATAGTAAGTAGCCTTTTCATATTGGCTTCTTTCACTTAATGATACGCATTTATGTTTCTTCCATATCTTTTCCTTTTCAAATTTAGTAAGTTATGGCTTCCCCACTAAGAAGTTACACTTTGACTTAATACCTCTTGGTATTCATCTGGGCTGTGTTCTAAAAGACTTGTTCTTTATACTCCAGTTTTCCCTAGGGTATTTTTGGCAGGGAGTCTTTAAAAGACATCCACTTGATGGGGCGCCTGGGTGGCGCAGTCGGTTAAGCGTCCGACTTCAGCCAGGTCACGATCTCGCGGTCCGTGAGTTCGAGACCCGCGTCAGGCTCTGAGTTCGAGACCCGCGTCAGGCTCTGGGCTGATGGCTCGGAACCTGGAGCCTGTTTCCGATTCTGTGTCTCCCTCTCTCTCTGCCCCTCCCCCGTTCATGCTCTGTCTCTCTCTGTCCCAAAAATAAATAAAAAACGTTGAAAAAAAAAATTTAATAAAAAAAAAAAAAGACATCCACTTGAGTTGATGCTAATATTTGTCACCACTTGGAATGTAGTTCTTGATTGACAAGCTGAACTTACTCCAAATTCCCCAGGGGCCTCTTTTGTAACCCAGTTTATTCTTGGAAAATAGATAATATTTTTAGATGGCTCACTGCTAGGACATGGAATGCATATCTTCTGAGATACAGTGTGAGAGGTGTGAGGGAGTGGGATAAGTAGGTGAGAGGACAGGGATTTATTCATGTTGAGTCAGGGACCTATTAGAATCCTGATGGCAGGAAGTCTGAAGACCATTTGAGAAGGCCATTTGGGAAGAAAATGATTTGGATAAGTTAGTAAAGGTCAAAGTAAAACCGAAAAGGTAACTCACTCTCAAGACCGTAAGTTTATTTTGAGGCTATTTTGAGGTCTTATAGTCCGCAGCCAAATCAAACAGGCTATGGAGTCAGCCTTTTTAGCATTTGAGACACTATCATACAGTTCATTCACATTTAATGTTTTTATTGATATGGTCAGATTTATGTCTGCCATTTTGGTTTTTGTTTTCTATAGGTTTCATGTCTTTTTTGTTCTTTTCCTCCTTACTGCCTTCTTTTGCATTAAGTGAATATATTATAGTGTATCCTTTCATGATTTCTTTTGATGGCCATTCTAGGTAATAAAGTTTTTTACAAATGCTTAATTGTTTCCTCAATACATATTTCTAAAAGTGGAATTATTGCATCAAAAAATTGGCACATTTTTAAGCCTTTGATATCTATGCCAAATTTCTCTCCAGAAGCATTGCTGCAGTTTACATTCCCACCAGCAAGGCCTTTATGCGTTGTCAACTGAACCTAGGTATCAGTCTCTTGGAGAGCTTTAATTTAATTCATTGTAACTGGCTCTTATAATATATAGGTATTGAAATTTGAGCTGAAATCTGGTAAATTAAGGCTAATTTAATGTTCAGAACTGAGGATAAGTTATGAAATTAGCTTTCTTACTATTTAACACCTGATGTTATTTAATGGTGATTAATTTCCATAATAAAATCTTGATACTGGATGAAATATTAAAGTATCCATAATAAAAGTGAGATAAAGCTTTTTATATCTCAGGCAATCTCAGAATGAGAATGAGAACAAGACACATTGATCTGTTTGACTACAGCCTCAGCCAAACTTAACATCGGAAAGATACAACACAAAATGCTTTCTTTCTTTCTTTTTTTTAAAACTTATTGTCAAGGTAGCTAACATACAGTGTATACAGTGTGCTCTTGGTTTGGGGGGTAGATTCCCCTGATTTATTGCTTATATACAATGCCCAGTGCTCATCCCAACAAGTGCCCTCATCAATGCCCATTACCCATTTCCTCCCTCCCTGCCACCAGCAACCCTCAGTTTGTTCTCCACATTCAAGAGTCTCTTTATGGTTTGCCTCCCTCATGTTTGAAACTATTTTTCCCCTTCCCTTCCCCCATGGTCTTCTGTTAAGTTTCTCAAGTTCCACATATGAGTGAAAACATATATCTGTCTTCTCTGACTGACTTATTTCACTTAGCATAATACCCTCCAGTTCCATCCATGTTGTTGCAAATGGCAGGATTTCATTCTTTCTTATTGCCAAGTAGTAGTCCATTGTATATATAAACCACAATTTCTTTATCCATTCATCAGTTGATGGACATCTGGGCTCTTTCCATAATTTCACTATTGTTGAAAGCGCTACTATAAACATTGGAGTAAACAGACACTTCTCTAAAGAAGACATCCAGATGGCCAACAGGCACATGAAAAGATGCTCAACGTCACTCCTCATCAGGGAAATACAAATCAAAACCACACTCAGATATCACCTCACACCAGTCAGAGTGGCTAAAATGAACAAATCAGGAGACTATAGATGCTGGAGAGGATGTGGAGAAACGGGAACCCTCTTGCACTGTTGGTGGGAATGCAAACTGGTGCAGCCACTCTGGAAAACAGTGTGGAGGTTCCTCAAAAAATTAAAAATAGATATACCCTATGAACCCAGCAGTAGCACTGCTAGGAATTTACCCAAGGGATACAGGAGTGTTGATGCATAGGGGCACTTGTACCCCAATGTTTACAACAGCAGTTTCAACAATAGCCAAATTACGGAAAGAGCCTACATGTCCATCAACTGATGAATGGATAAAGAAATTGTGGTTTATATATACAATGGAATACTACTTGGCAATGAGAAAGAATGAAATCTGGCCTTTTGTATCAATGTGGATGGAACTGGAGAGTGTTATGCTAAGTGAAATAAGTCATACAGAGAAAGACAGATACCATATGTTTTCACTCTTACGTGGATCCTGAGAAACTTAACAGAAACCCATGGGGGAGGGGAAGGGAAAAAAAAGTTAGAGAGGGAGGGAGCCAAACCATAAGAGATTCTTAAAAACTAAGAATAAACTGAGGGTTGATGGGGGTTGGGAGGGAGGGGAAAGTGGGTGATGGGCATTGAGGAGGGCACCTGTTGGGAAGAGCACTGGGTGTTGTATGGAAACCAATTTGACAATAAATTTCATATTAATAAATAAATAAAATTTAAAAAAAAACATTGGGGTACATGTGCCCCTATGAATCAGCACTCCTGTATTCTTTGGATAAATTCGCAGTAGTGCTATTGCGGGTCGTAGGGTAGTTCTATTTTTAATTTTTTGAGGAACCTCCACACTGTTTTCCAGAGTGGCTGCACCAGTTTGCATTCTCACCAACAGTGCAAGAGGGTTCCCATTTCTCCACATCCTTACCAACATCTGTTGTTTCCTGAGTTGTTAATTTTAGCCACCCTGACTGGTGTGAGGTGGTATCTCAATGTAGTTTTGATTTGTATTCCCTGATGATGAGTGATGTTGAACATCTTTTCACATGTCTGTTGGCCATCTGGATGTCTTCTTTGGAAAAGTGTCTATTCATGCATTCTGCCCATTTCTTCACCGGATTATTTGTTTTTCAGGTGTTGAATTTGATAAGTTCTTTATAGATTTTGGATACTAACCCTTTATCCAATATGTCATTTCCAAATATCTTCTCCCATTCGATCAGTTGCCTTTTAGTTTTGTTGGTTGTTTCCTTTGCAGTGCAGAAGCATTTTATCTTCATGAGGTCCCAGTATTTCATTTTTGCTTTTATTTCTGTTGCCTTCAGAGACATGTTGAGCAAGAAATTGCTGCCGCTGAGGTCAAAGAGGTTGTTGCCTGTTTCCTCCTCTACGGTTTTGATGGTTTCCTGTCTCACATTTAGGTCTTTCATCCATTTTGAGTTTATTTTTGTGTATGGTGTAAGAAAGTCGTCCAGTTTCACTCTGCTGCATGTTGCTGTCCAGTTCTCTCAGCACCATTTGCTCAAGAGACTGTCTTTTTTTTTTTTTCCATTGGATACTCTTTCCTGCTTTGTCAAAGATTAGTTGGCCATATATTTGTGGGTCCAGTTCTGGGTTCTCTATTCTATTCCATTGGTCTATGTGCCAATACCATACTGTCTTGATGATTACAGCTTTGTAGTAGAGGCTAAAGTCCAGGATTGTGATGCCTCCCACTTTGGTTTCCTTTTTCAACATAACTGGCTATTCAAGGTCTTTTGTGGTTCCATATAAATTTTAGGATTGCTTGTTCTAACTTTGAGAAGAATGTCGGTGCAATTTTGATTGGGATTGCATTGAATGTGTAGATTGCTTTGAGTAGTATTGACGTTTTAACAATATTTGTTCTTCCAATCCATGAGCATGGAATGTTTTTCCATTTCTTTGTGTCTTCTTCAATTTCCTTCATAAGTTTTCTATAGTTTTCAGCATACACATCTTTCATATATTTGGTTAGGTTTATTCCTAGGTATTTTATATTCTTGGTGCAATTGTAAATGGGATCAATTTCTTGATTTCTCTTTCTGTTGCTTCATTATTGGTGTATAGAAATGCAACTGATTTCTGTAATTATTTTGTATCCTGCGACTTTGCTGAATTCATGTATCAGTTCTAGCAGATTTTTGGTGGAGTCTTTCGGGTTTTCCATGTATAATATGTCATCTGCAAAAAGTGAAAGTTTGACTTCTTCTTTGCCAATTTGGATGCCTTTTATTTCATTTTGTTGTCTGATTGCTGAGGCTAAGCCTTCCAACACTATGTTAAACAACTGTGGTGAGAGTGGACATCTTACAGCAATGGACAGATTATCTAGGCAAAAAAATCAATCAATGGTCTTGAATGATACACTGGACCAGATGGACTTGACAGATATATTCAGAACAAAATGCTTTCTTTAAAGCAAGTCATTCTGAGTTTGAGCCCCAGGTTCAGACCTAAATTCTTAACAACCCAAACTGGCTGCTTTCCCTCTAGTATGTACAATCAAATTCTTTCTTCTTGTGGTGATGGGATAATTTTGTGCCTTGATAGTAGTGGTGGTTACACAAATCTGCACATGGGATGAAGTGGCTTAGAATCATACACACATTGTGTCAGTGTCAATTTCCAGTTTTCATATTTTACTATAGTTATGTAAAATGTAGCGATTTGGGGAAATTAGGTAAGGGTATATAGGACCTCTCTACTATGTCTGCAATTACCCATGAGTCTTTCACAATAGAAATTTTTTTTTAATTCTCCAAGAGCCTTTTAAATTTATATTTTGCATAGATAATACATTCATCACATTGATTCAAAAGTCTTGCTCTCTCCTTTTTTCCCACCTAATCCATTCCCACAACCCCATTTCTATTGCTTCCCTTAATTTCTTTTCTTATATCCTTCTAATGTATTTTATATAAATACATGGAAGTATTTCCACCTTTCCCACACAAAGGCTATGTGTTAGTCTGAGTCCTCCGAAAAGCTGTTGCCAAGACAGAATTAAATTTAAGAATGATTCCCAGAGTGTAATTGTTGGGTCATGGGAAAATGTATTTACAGTTTATAATAAATATTTCTAAAATTGTTCTCCTTACAATTTATAATAAATATTTCTAAAATTGCACCATTTTGCACTCCTATCTGCAAAGTATGAGATTGTCAGTTTCTCCTTACCTTGCCAAAAGAGTGTGTGGTCAAACTTTTGAATTTTCTCTATCTGCTGTGATGTGATTTTAATTTGCATTTAACTTATTATGAGTAAGTCTGATAGATTTGTAATTTTTTTCAGGTTGTAATTTGTCTTTTGGCTTTGTTTATGGTGTATTCTGCCATTCAGAATATATTCTATGTAGAATAAATTAATCATTTATTTTACGGTTAACTAGAAAGGCTTTCATCCCTCCATGGTTCTAAAAGACTTATTCCATGTATTCTTCTAGTACTTTAATGTGTGAACTTTTTATGTATGATTTTTTAAATTAAATCTATTGATCGATGTTTATCCAAGTGTACAGTACAATATATGAATTCACCTATCTTTTTTGAAAAATCTATCCAATTGTCCTAAAACCATTTATTTAAAAGACACATGTTTATTCTGTAGATTTGAAATGTAACCCCTATCATATACTAATATGTATTTGTTCTATTTCTAGACATTTTCATTGGTTCCATTTATCTGTCAGTCTGTTCATGCACAAGTACCATACTGTTTTAATAATTAAGGCTATATAGGGTTTTTCTTATTATTTGATATCACTAATCTCAGTGCTGTTACAGTTCTTCCATTTGAGAGTTTTACTATTTTTGCTTACTTCCCACCATAAATTTAGAAATCAGCCTAATTGGGGTGCCTGGGTGGCTCAGTTGGTTAAGTGTCTGACTTCAGCTCAGGTCATGATCTCCTGGTTTGTGAGTTCAAGCCCCGCATCGGGCTCTGTACTGACTGCTCGGAGCCTGGAGCCTGCTTCAGATTCTGTATCTCCCTCTCTCTCTGCCCCTCCCCTGCTCATGCTCTGTCTCTCTCTGTCTCTTAAAACTAAATAAACATTAAAAAATAAACATAAATAAAAAGAAATCAGCTTAATTGCCCCCAGATAAACTTATTGGCATTTTTATTGAAATCACAGTAATTTATGTATTTATTTATTTATTTGAAATCACAGTAATTTATAAATTAACAGGAAGATTTTTTTTAGCGTTCCTATTCCTAAGAATATGCTGTATCTTTCTCTTTGTTCAAGACTGCATTTATATCTTTGAAAATGTTTTAACATTTTTCTCAAAAAAAGTTTTGCATATTTTATTCCTAAGGATTTATTATTTTGTGTTGCTATTGGAAAGGGGATTTTCTTCCCCAATATATCTTCTGATTGTGTATTTGTGTACACAAAGGCTTTTGATTTCAGCATATTAATTTTTTGTATTCAGCTACCTTACTGATTTCTCTTTCCTTCCATTTGCGTCTCTCTCTCATAATAGTAGTAGTAATAGTAGTCATGGTGGTGGTGGTAGTAGTAATAGTTTTTGAGTTGATTATCTTGGGTTTTTCAGGGACACAATCATATCACCTTCCAATAATGACAATTTACTTTTATCTTACTAATTTTTTATACTTTCAACTTATTTCTATTTTCTAATTGTGTCAGTTACTCCATCCTCTACCAAGTGAAGACAATGAGAAGCAAGGTAGTCAGAGAGGAGTCAGTGGTCATCAGAACTGTCTCAGAACTTGACCAGTAGTCAAGGTAGTCAGAAGACGCCTTCAGTGAGGATGCATCTTAGACTGGTGTTTGTCATATTTTTCTTCCCTTGTAGCTACCAATTGTGCCAGGCACTGTACTAAACTCTTATTTTACAAAATCTCCTATAATCCTACAAGCATTCTATGATGTTTGTACTATTACCATCTCCATTTTAAAGATAAAAGAACTAAAATGTGGAGAAGAAAAAAACTTACCCAGATCAAAGAAAGTGGTAAAACTGAGATTCAAATCTAAGTCTGTGTAATTCTGAAGAAACTGCTCTTAATTGCCATGCTAATTGGGTATACCTGAGAATAGTATAAGGAGGTCTTTGCTGTTACTTCTTAGACAAAATGAACTCTGACCTTGCTGAAAATCCCCACCTCTGAGCTGTGGTCTGTGGTCTTGGCAGGATCCAGACTCATTTCTTAATGAGATTGTGTGGGACTCCCTAAGGTGTCCTTGAATGAATTACTAGTTGTCCACAGTAATACTACTAGTTGCCCATAGTAGTTGCCCTGAAATGGAATAAAGTTTTGTGTGTGGAGTATAATTTTATTTTGTATTTTATAAGTGATGTCCGATGGGATAATGCAGTACCCATGAGCAAAGAAGACACAGGTTCATGTATGTCTGCCATTCCTTGCTGCTCCATTCATGTGGAACACTTACAATGTCCCCATAAACATAGAATTTTGGTTTTGACCCACGATGTTGGGAATTGTTCAAGACCCAAAGTGAATGCAAGGTAAGCATAGTATGAAAGCCACTGACTTCTATATAGTGTTGTTGCTAGATGTACACATATCAAGAAGTATAATTAATTAATTAATTAAATTTTTTAAAAATTTTTTTTAACGTTTATTTATTTTTGAGACAGAGAGAGACAGAGCATGAATCGGGGAGGGTCAGAGAGAGAGGGAGACACGAAATCTGAAACAGGCTCCAGGCTCTGAGCGGTCAGCACAGAGCCTGATGTGGGGCTCGAACTCACGGACCGTGAGATCATGACCTGAGCCGAAGTCAGACGCTCAACCGACTGAGCCACCCAGGCGCCCCAATTAATTAAATTTTAAAAAGAAGTAAAATAAAAATAAATCGAGTTAATTTTGTGCAGTGTTTCCATGTTCTGGTAAGAATGACGTACATATGCATGAGTTAGCTACAAAATATGAATTGGGTTATGTTGGTAATTCTGCGTAAAGGCTAAATGCTCTGATACTTGCATTTAAAACTGTTAGTACACAATATAAAGAGTAACAGTAAAATTCAGGCTTATTATTTAAAGTTTTAAATATTTCTTTATTTAGAATAATATTAGGCAAGTAAAAAAAATTACCAGGACAAATTATGAAGGGGGAAAGGGGAGGCTGTAGTAAAAGAGAAAAAGCTTTATATTATTTTAGTAGCATTAGAGGCATTTTTCCTACTTTTTGAACATAGGACCAGCATTTTCATTTTACTCTGAACCTCACAAATTATGTAACCAGCCATTTTTAACAAGCCTTCCAGTGATTTTAAGAGCAGGATTGAGAGTCACTGGAGCAAATGGGATCTTTTGAAGTTCTGGTCACGAGTCCTCAGGACCAGAGCATTGGGTGGGCCAGTGCTGCCCTCTAGTGTCTCTGGATGCCATCTAGTAATAAACTACATTTCTGTATCATATAGCAACCTGCTATGTGAACACTTGTGGTCTTACTGACTGATACTACTCTGCAGATATTTCCCTGGAAATCTTAGCTCTTGGGCATTTATAAAAATTCTCATGTATTAAAATGCTGTGTCAACACAAAAATCTGAAAAGAAAACTAACTGAAAAGAAAATTAAGAAAACAATTCCAATAGCATGAAAAAAAACAAAATACTTAGGAATAACTTAACCAAGGAGGTGATGAGTTGTTGTTTAATTGGTAGGGAGTCTCTGTTTTGCCAGATGAATAAGTTCTGGAGATCTATTGCACAACAGTGTGAATACACTTCACACTACTGAGCTATACACTTAAAAATGGCTACAATGGTAAACTTTAAGACCTGAAACCATAAAACTCCTGGAAGAAAACATAGACACTAAGCTCCTTGACATGGGTCTTGGCAATGAGTTTTTTAATCTGATTCAAAAGCAAAGGCAACAAAAGCAAAAATAAGTAAGTGGGAATAAATCAAACTAAAAAGCTTCTGCACAGCAAAAGAAATCAACAAAATGAAAAGGCAACCTACTGAATGGGAGAAAATATTTGCTAATCATATGGCTAAATAGGGGTTAATATAAAAATATTTAAAGAACCATACAATTCAGTAACAAAAAAAAAGCAAAAAACCCATCTGATGGAAAAATGGGCAGTGGGAGGCTCAGTCAGTTAAGCGTCAGACTTCGGCTCAGGTCATGAACTCACTGTTTGTGAGTTCAAGCTTTGTGTTGGGCTCTGTGCTGATAGCTTAGAGCCTGGAGCCTGCTTCAAATTCTGTATCTCCTTCCCCCTCTCTGTCCCTTCCCCACTCACACTCTGTGTGTGTGTCTGTCTCTCTCAAAAATAAATAAACATTTTTTTAAAATGGGCAGAGGATCTGAATAGACATTTTTCCATGGAAGACATACAGATGACCAACAGGTACCTGAAAAGATGCTCAATATCGCTAATCATCAGGGAAATGCAAATCAAAACCACAATGAGATATCACCTCATACCTGTTAGAATATCTATTATCAAAAAGATCAGAAATAACAAGTGTTGGCAAGGACATGGAGAAAAAGGAACGCTCATGCATTGTTGATGTAAATTGGTGCAGCCAGTATGGAACATAGTATGGAGGTTCCTAAAAAAATTAAAAATTGAACTAATAGGGGCACCTGGGTGGCTCAGTTGGTTGAACAACTGACTCTTGGTTTTGGCTCAGGTCATGATCTCACAGTTGTGGGACAGAGTCCCCACACTGGCCTCTGCACTGGACATGAGCCTGTTTGGGATTCTCTCTCTCCCTCTCTTTCTGCCCCTTCCCCCACTCACGTGTGCATGCTCTCTCTCGCTCTCTCTCTCAAAAAAATAAATTACCTTAAAAAAATTAAAACCAGTAATATGATCCAGTAGTTATACTTCTAAGTCTTTATCTGAAGGAAAAAAAACCCACTAACTTGAAAGGATATATCACCCCCATGTTGCAGCATTATGTACAATAGCCAAGATATGGAAATAACCTAAGTGTCCATTGACAGATGAGTAGAAAGAAAACGTAATATACACAAAGGAATACTATTCAGCCATTAGAAAGAATGAAATTTTACCATTTGTGACAACATGGATAGACCTCAAGGGCATTATGCTAAGTAAAATAAGTCAGACAGTGAAAGACAAATACCACACAATCTCACTTGTATGTGGAATTTAAAACAGCAACAAAAACCAAGCTCACAGACACAGAGAACAGATTGGTGGTTGCCATAGGTAGGAGGTAGAGGGTGAGAGAAATGGGTGAAGGGCGTCAAAAGGCACAAATTTCCAGTTACAAAATAATTATGTCAGCGTGCCTGGGTGGCTCAGTTGGTTAAGCGTCTGACTCTTGATATGGGTTCAGGCCGTGATCTCACTGTCGTGGGTTCAGGCTCATGCTCACTCTCTCAAAAAAAAATAAAAATAATTATGTCATGGTGATATATGTACACCATGGTGACTATAGTTAATAATACTGTGTTGCATATTTGAAACATGAGGATAGATCTTAAAAATCCTCATCATGAGAAAAAAATTTTTTGCAATCTTGTAAGGTGATGGATGGTAACTAGAATTGTGGTGATCTTTTTGCAATATTATACAAATACTGAATCATGTTGTATACCTGAAACTAATATAATGTTATATGTCGATTACACCTCAATTTTTTTAAAGATGATAAATTTTATGTTCTATGTCTCTTTTTTTTAATATATGAAATTTATTGTCAGATTGGTTTCCATACAACACCCAGTGCTCATCCCAAAAGATGCCCTCTTCAATACCCATCACCCAACCCTCCCCTCCCTCCCACCCCCCATCAGCCCCCAGTTTTTTTTCACTTTTTTTAAGTCTCTTTTTTTTTGCTCTCTCCCACTCTAACCTGTCTTTTTTTTTTTCTTCCCCTCCCTCATGGGTTCCTGTTAAGTTTCTCAGGATCCACATAAGAGTGAAAACATATGGTATCTGTCTTTCTCTGTATGGCTTATTTCACTTAGCATAACACTCTCCAGTTCCATCCATGTTGCTACAAAGGGCCATATTTCATTCTTTCTCATTGCCACGTAGTACTCCATTGTGTGTATAAACCACAATTTCTTTATCCATTCGTCAGTTGATGGACATTTAGGCTCTTTCCATAATTTGGCTATTGTTGAGAGTGCTGCTATAAACTTTGGGGTACAAGTGCCCCTATGCATCAGTATTCCTGTATCCCTTGGGTAAATTCCTAGCAGTGCTACTGCTGGGTCATAGGGTAGGTCTATTTTTAATTTTTTGAGGAACCTCCACACTGTTTTCCAGAGTGGCTGCACCAGTTTGCATTCCCACCAACAGTGCAAGAGGGTTCCCGTTTCTCCACATCCTCTCCAGCATCTATAGTCTCCTGATTTGTTCATTTTAGCCACTCTGACTGGCGTGAGGTGATATCTGAGTGTGGTTTTGATTTGTATTTCCCTGATGAGGAGTGACGTTGAACATCTTTTCATGTGCCTGGTTCAACATCGCAAATCAATCAATGTGATACATCACATTAAGAAAAGAAAAGATAAGAACCATATGATCCTGTCAATCAATGCAGAAAAATCATTTGACAAAATTCAGCATCCTTTCTTAATAAAAACCCTTGAGAAAGTTGGGATAGAAGGAACATACTTAAACATCATAAAAGCCATTTATGAAAAGCCCAAAGCTAATATCATCCTCAATGGGGAAAGACTGAGAGCTTTCTCCCTGAGATCAGGAACACAACAGGGATGTCCACTCTCACCGCTGTTGTTTAACACAGTGTTGGAAGTGCTAGCATCAGCAATCAGACAACAAAAGGAAATCAAAGGCATCAAAATTGGCAAAGATGAAGTTAAGCTTTCACTTTTTGCAGATGACATGATATTATACATGGAAAATCCAACAGACTCCACCAAAAGTCTGCTAGAACTGATACATGAATTCAGCAAAGTTGCAGGATACAAAATCAATGTACAGAAATAAGTTACATTCTTATACACTAATAATGAAGCAACAGAAAGACAAATAAAGAAACTGATCCCATTCACAACTGCACCAAGGAGCATAAAATACCCAGGAATAAACCTAACCAAAGATGTAAAAGATCTGTATGCTGAAAACCATAGAAAACTTATGAAGGAAATTGAAGAAGATATAAAGAAATGGAAAAACATTCCATGCTCATGGATTGGAAGAATAAATATTGTTAAAATGTTTGTATTTTCAAATACAATAGCATTTTAAAAACAATAGTATTGTTAAAATACTACCCAAAGCTATCTACACATTCAGTGCAATCCCAATCAAAATTGCACCAGCATTCTTCTCGAAGCTAGAACAAGCAATCCTAAAATTTGTATGGAAACATAAAAGGCCCTGAATAGCCAAAGTAATTTTGAAGAAGAAGACCAAAGCAGGAGGCATCACAATCCCAGACATTAGCCTCTACTACAAAGCTGTAATCATCAAGACAGCATGGTATTGGCACAAAAACAGACACATAGACCAATGGAATAGAATAGAAACCCCAGAACTAGACCCACAGAAGTATGGCCAACTAATCTTTGACAAAGCAGGAAAGAACATCCAATGGAAAAAAGACAGTCTCTTTAACAAATGGTGCTGGGAGAACTGGACAGCAACATGCAGGAGGATGAAACTAGACAACTTTCTTACACCATTGACAAAAACAAACTCAAAATGGATAAAGGACCTGAATGTGAGACAGGAAACCATCAAAACCCTAGAGGAGAAAGCAGGAAAAAACCTCTCTGACCTCACCCGCAGCAATTTCTTACTTGACACATCCCCAAAGGCAAGGGAATTAAAAGCAAAAATGAACTGGGACCTCATGAAGATAAAAAGCTTCTGCCCTGCAAAGGAAACAATCGACAAAACTAAAAGGCAACCGATGGAATGGGAAAAGATATTTGCAAATGACATATCGGACAAAGGGCTAGTGTCCAAAATCTATAAAGAGCTCACCAAACTCCACACCCGAAAAACAAATAATCCAGTGAAGAAATGAGCAAAAAACATGAATAGACACTTCTCTAAAGAAGACATCATTCATATTGTTTCATGTAGGAGTAACTTACTCATTTTTATTGTTGTATTCCACTATACAAATATACCAAAATTTATCCATTCTACTGTTGGACAAGTTTTTCTGCTTCTAGTTTAAGGTTTTATTTTATTTTACTATATTTTACTTTTTTACTGTATTGTATTGTATTGTATTGTATTGTATTTATTATTTTTAGAGAGACAGAATACGAGTGGGGAGAGGGGCAGACGGAGGGAGGGAGGGAGAGAGAGAGAGGGAGAATCCCAAGCGAGCTCCACGCCCAATGCAGAGCCAAACAGGGGGCTAGATCCCACCACGCTGGGATCATGACCTATGCCAAAATCAAGAGTTGGCAGCCCAATCAACTGAGCCACCCAGGCACTGTCAGTGCAAAGCCTGCTGCAGGGCTCGATCCTGAAAACTGTGATAGCAAGCCTGAGCTGAAATCAAGAGTCAGACACTTAACTGGGCCACCCAGGCACCCCTGACCTACTGAAGTCACTTAAAAGATTCTGCATTTAATTAAAAGATTCTCCGCTGTTCCGCAGTGCCACATTTATGATAAATCAAGTATCCATACATGTATAGGTCTGTTTCTTTATTCTCTATTCTGTTCCATTGTGTCAGGTTACCTATCCTTGCACCAGGATCACATCATCTAATTACTTAATCTTTATGTTTTTTTCTCTTAAAGAATAAGTAATTTTATTTTGTTTTTATTTATTTTTTATTTTAATTCCATTGTAGTTAATATACAGTGTTATATTCATTTTAGGTGTACAATATAGTGATTCAACAATTCCATATATTACTCAGTGCTCATCAGGGTAAGTGTACTCTTGGGGCACCTGGGTGGCTCAGCCAGTTGAGTGTCCAACTTCAGCTCAGGTCATTATCTCACAGTTCGTGGGTTTGAGCCCCACATTGGGCTCTCTGCTGTCAGCACAGGGCCTGCTTCAGATCCCCTGTCCCCCTCTCTCTCTGCCCCTCCCCAGCTCATTGTCTCTCTCTCTCTTTCTCTCTCCTCTCTCTCAAAATAAATAAATAAACTTAAAAAACAAAAAATAAGTGTACTCTTAATCCCTTTCACCTATTTCACATATCCCCCTACCCACCTCCCCCCTGGTAGCCATCTGTTTTTTCTCTATAGTTAAGAGTCTGTTTTTTGGTTTGTCATTTTTTCCTTTGTATTGTTTCTTAAATTCCACATATGAGTGAAGTCATATGGTATTTGTCTTTCTCTGACTTATTTCACTTAGCATAATACTCTCTAGATCCATCCATGTTGCTGCAAATGGCAAGATTTCATTCTTTTTTATGGCTGAATAATATTTCATTGTATATACATAAACTCCATCTTCTTTACCCATTCATCTATTGATGGACATTTGGGCTGCTTCCATAGTTGACTATTGTAAATAATGCTGCAGTAAACACAGCAGTGCATACACCCCTTCAAACTAGTGTTTTCATATTCTTTGAGTAAATACCCAGTAGTATGATTACTGGATCATAGGGTAGTTCTATTT
>NC_064807.1:55114676-55183091 GCF_023721935.1 Panthera uncia | reverse complement strand
ATCCACCTATGGATGGACACTTAGGTTGCTTCCATAATTTGGCTATTGTAAATAACTGACCTATAACATTGTATTCGTTTTAGGTGTCAGACTTATAATAAGTTTTGACACCTGGTAAATGATCCCCTTTGTTCTTCAACATTGTCTTGGCTATTTTTGCTTCTTTACATTTTCTATATACATTTTAGAATCAGATTGTTGGGGCACCTGGGTGGCTCAGTTGGTTAAGCACCTGACTCTTGATTTTGGCTCAGGTCATTATTTCATGATTCGTGAGTTTGAGCCCTGCATCAGGGTCTGTGCTGACAGCATGGAACCTGCTTGGGATTCTCTCTTACTCCCTCTCTCCCTGCCCCTCCCCTGCTCACACTCTGTCTTTCAAAATAAATAAACTTAAAAAAAAAAAAAAAGAAACTGATTGTCAATTTTCACACCCCTCCCCCCCCCCAAAAAAAAAAAAAACTGATTACCACTGATTTTTAGATTGAGATTTCATTTAAACCACAGATAATTGGGGAGAAAGTTATGTCTTTAAATACTGAGTCTTCCAAAATATGAACATGGTATATTCCTCGTTTATTTTAATCTTCTTTAATTTCTCTGAAAATGTTTTCATAAATTATGCATGAAGCTCTTACACAACCTTTGTTAGAATTATTCATGGTTATTCTACTATTTTTGATGATTTTATAAATGATATCATTTTAAGTTTATTTTCTAATGGTTTGTTGCTAATGTATAGAAATTCTATTGGTTTTTATATGATGATCTTCTATCTAGTAACCTTGCTAAATTCATTTATTTACTCTAATAGTTTTTATCTGAAGATTCTCTTAGATTTTTAACATATAAATCAAGTTATCTGTGAATTACGGCTGCTTTATTTCCTCCTTTCCAATCCATATTACCTCTTCCTTCTTTTTCATGCCTTAGTACATTGGCTGAGACCTCCACTATAATATTGAATATAAAGAGTAATAGCAAGCATACCTGTCTCATTCCTTATCTCGAGAAACACTTTCAACATTTCCCTTTTAAATATAATGTTTGCTTAGTAGATATTCCTTATCAGATTTCTTCTATTCCTCATTTGAGAAAATTTTGTCATGAATGATGTTCAATTATATAAAATTCTTTTTCTACATCTGTCAATATGGTCACATAATTTTTCTTCCTAATTCTTTTAATGTAAATTGCAGGGATTGCCTTTTCAGTCTTAAACTTGCCTTGCACTCCTGAGATAAACCTATTTCAGTCATAGTGTTCTCATTTTTATATATTATTGGATTTTGTTTGATAATATTTTTTTAGGCTCATAAGACCTATGTTCATAAATTGGATTAGCTTGTAATTTTCCTTTCACATTCTATCCTTATCAGGTTTTGGTATTTTATGGCTGGAAGGTAAGCTAGAGGCACTGATGATCCCAGAGCACCTAGTTAAGTCAGAGACTGAGAGGATTCAAAGTGGATTCCATCCCTATGAGGGCTCGTCTACTTACAATTCATACTTACTGATATGGGCCTTCCCAGGTCCCAATCAAAAGTCTATGGTATTTATCAGAACTTCTCCTTATCAGGCCATGACTCCAATTCTTGTTCCCTCTATCCTGTGAATCTGTGAGATTTTCTGCTCAGCTTTTCAGCCTCTTGGCTCTTGTCATTGACAATAGCCTTAAGGGAAAGGACAGCGTAAGGGAAAGGACAGCACTAAATGTCATACTCACCTCTGAAAACTTTCCTTCTCACCTGAGTCTAGGCCCCATAATACCTCACTGCTTTGGTATTGCCTTCAAACAGATTTAAGGTTTTTTTTTTTAAGTTTTATTTTATTTATTTTTAGAGAGACAGCACAAGTGAGGGAGGGGCAGAGAGAGGGAGAGAGAAAATGCCAAGCAGGCTCCACACGTCTGACTCTTGATTTTGGCTCAGGTCACGATCTCACGGTTGGGATTGAGCCTCACACCCATCTTGGGATTGTCTCTTCCTCTCTCTGTACCCACCCCCCCCACCGGCTCACTCTGTCTCTTTCTCAAAATAAATAAATATTTAAAGAAAGAGCCAGATGCTTAACCAACTGAGCCACCCAGGTGCCCCTTTTACGTTTTTATTTAAATTCCAGTTAGTTAACATACAGTGTAATATGAGTTTCAGGTGTACGATATAGTAATTCAACACTTCCATACATCATCCAGTGCTCATCACAAGTGTACTCCTTAATCTCCATCACCTATTTAACCCATCCCCCCACCCACCTTCCTCTGGTAACCATCAGTTTCTTAACTCTATAATTAAGAGTCTGTTTCTTGGTTTTCCTCCTCTCTCTCTTTTTTCCCCTTTGCCCGTTTGTTTTGTTTCTTAAATTCCACGCATGAGTGAAATCACTGGTATTTGTCTTTTTCTGACTCATTTCATTTAGCAAAATATTCTCTAGCTCCATCCATGTCATTGCAAATTGGCAAGATTTATGGCTGAGTAATATTCAGTCGTATATATATGTATATATAAAGACAATATACATATATACATACATATAGATAAACACACACACACACATATATATACACTATATCTTCTTTATCCATTCATCAGTCGATGAACACTTGGGCTGTTTCCATAATTTAGCTATTGTAGATAATGCTGCTATAAACATTGGGGTGCATGTATCATTTTGAATTAGCATTTTTGTATTCTTTGGGTTAATATGTAGTACTGCAATTGCTGGATCATAGAGTAGTTCTATTTTTAACTTTTTGAGGAACCCCCATACTGTTTTCCAGAGTGGCTGCACCTGTTTGCATTCCCATCGACAGTGCAAGAGGGTTCATTCCATTCCCCTTTCTCCACATCCTTGCCAATACCTGTCGTTTCTTGTGTTGTTTTCAGCCACTCTGACAGGTGTGAGGTGATATCTCAAGGTATTTTGATTTGTAGTTCCCTGATGACGAGTGGTGTTGAGCATCCTTTCATGTGTCTGTTGCCCATTCAAACAGACATTTTTAATATACTTTATTTTTTAGAGCAGTTTGAGGTTCATAGCAAAATTGAGAGAAAGGGGCAGAGATTTTCCATGTACCCCTCTCCCAACATATGCATAGCCTTCCCCACTATCAACATTCTGCACCAGAGTGGTACATTTGTTGCCATAGACGAACCTACATTGACACATCATTATCACCTAAAGACTATTGTTTACCTTAGGGTACACCCTTGCTGGTGTACAATCTATGGATTTGGACACATGTATAATGACATGTATCCACCACTATGTATCATGTAAGAGTAGTTTCATTGCCCTAAAATTCCTCTGTGCTCCACCTGTTCATCCTTCCCTCCTCCCCAATTCCTGGCAACTACTGACCCTTTAACTGTCTCAACAGTTTTGCCTTTTCCAGAATTTCATAAAGTTGGAATCATATAGTATATAGTCTTTTCAGTATGACTTCTTTCACTTAGTAATAAGCACTTAAATTTCTTCCATGTCTATTTATGGCTTGATAGCTCATTTCTTCTTAGTGCTAAATAATATTCCATTGTCTGAATGTCCCCCAGTTTATTTTCTATTCACCTTGAAGGACGTGTGGGTTACTTCCAAATTTTGGCAATTTTGAATAAAGCTGCTATACACATCTGTATGCAGGTTTTTGTGTGGCATAAGTTTTCAACTCCTTTGAATAAATACCAAGGAGGATGATTGCTGGATTATATAAGAGTATGTCTTGTTTTGTAAGAAACTGCCAAACTATCTTCCAAAGCAGCTGCACCATTTTGCATTCCCACCAGCAGTATATGAAAGTTCCTGTTGCTACACATTTCCATCAGCATTTGATGCTGTCAATGTTCTGGATTTTGGCCCTTCTAACAGATGTGTAGTGGTATCTTATTGTTTTAATTTGCATTTCCCTGTAACATATGATGTGGAGCATCTTTTCACATGCTTATTTGCCATCTGTCTATCTTCTTTGGTGAGGTGTCTGTTAAGGTCTCTGGCCCATGTTTTAATGGGGTTGTTTGGGTTTATTGTTGAGTTTTAAGTGTTTTGTGTGTGTGTGTGTGTGTGTGTGTGTGTTGGATAGCATCCCTTTATCAGATATGTCTTTTGTAAATATTTTCTCTCAGTCTGTGGCTTCATGGATCATGCCTCAAACAGAATTTTTTAAATATAATTTACTGTCAACTTAGCTAACATACAGTGTATACAGTGTGCTCTTTGTTTTGGGGGTAGATTCCCGTGATTCATCGCTTACATATAACACCCAGTGCTCATCCCAACAGGTGTCCTCCTCAATACCCATCACCCATTTCCTCCTTCCACCACCGCACCCCATTAACCCTCAGTTTGTTCTCTGTATTTAAGAGTCTCTTATGGTTTGCCTCCTTCTCTGTTTGAAACTATTTTTCCCCTCCCCTTCCCTTCCCCCATGGTCTTCTGTTAAGTTTCACAGGTTCCACATATGAGTGAAAACATATGATATCTGTCTTTTTCTGACTGACTTACATCACTCAGCATAATACCCTCCAGTTCCATCCACGTTGTTGCAAATGCTAGGATTTCATTCTTTCTCACTGCCAGGTATTATTCCATCGTATATGTACACATCTTATTTATCCATTCATCAGTTGATGGACACTTGGACTCTTTCCATAATTGGGCTATTGTTGAAAGTGCTGCTATAAACATTGGGGTACATATGCCTCTATGTATCAGCACTCCTGTATCCTTTGGATAAATTCCTAGTAGTGCTATTGCTGGGTCATAGGGTAGTTCTATTTTTAATTTTTTGAGGAACCTCTATACTGTGTTCCAGAGTAGCTGCACCAGTTTGCATTCCCACCAACAGTGTAAGAGGGTTCCTGTTTCTCAAATAGAATTTTAAAAAAATTTGTCAGTCTTTTCTAGTTGCTCTTAACAGGAGTCATGGTCTGAATAAACAATCTATCATTGGATTGGCAGTTCCCTAATTGTTTATTTTGACATGCTTTTTGAAACTATAGAAGTGGAATATTCCGGAAAATGGAAAAAAAAAATACACTTAAAACTTTACCTCCCTAACAATCACTGCCAACAGTCTGGGCTATTTCTGGTCTTTGTCTTCAGGGGTAATTTTTACATAGCTATACTTGTGATGCTCAAATAATTACACAAGCTTGTTTTTTCACCTAACCTTATCTTATCAGTATTTTACCTAATTACTTCTTATTGTAAATATCATTTTTTCCCGGGGCGCCTGGGTGGCTTGGTCGGTTAAGCGTCTGACTTCGGCTCAGGTCATGATCTCACGGTCCGTGGGTTCAAGCTCCGCGTCGGGCTCTGTGCTGACAGCTCAGAGCCTGGAGCCTGTTTCAGATTCTGTGTCTCCCTCTCTCTCTGCTCCTCCCCTGTTCATCCTCTGTCTCTCTCTGTCTCAAAAATAAATAAACGTTAAAAAAAATTTTTTTTTAAATATATCATTTTTTCCCAAAGATATTAAATACCATTTTTCACTCTCTCAAGAGAAGACCTACAGCTTTTTCTTACACCCATGAACCAGCTAGCCTATGCAAAGGAAACTAATGGTGGATGGAAAATAGAGAAACCCACTTTGCTTGTCCCTTGGTCATGGCTCACCAAGTTTGGCCAGTGTAGCTATGGAGCCACGAAGCCAGGTATAGGAGAGCAAAAATAGGAGGTCTGATCAGAATATCTTAACTATGGAGACCTGATATTCAGCCTATGCAGCTTCTTCCTGCCCTCTCCTCTGCTATGGGTCATGGAAGTCAGCTCGTCAATTTCAGCTCTTTGCTCTCCTCTGCTTCAGTGTGCTCAGTACACCCACCCTGCTCCTTTAGCATCCATCCCAGCAATAGTGCTAGCTTCTGCCCAACCCTGCTAGTTAGGAGATGGCCTTGTCTCCTCTGCCCCTGTGCTAAAGTATTCCTGTCAAACCGTACCTAAGCCATGTCTTCTTGTTCAACACCTGTCTGGCTGGTGAAGCAGGTGATTAATGAGTGTGTAACGGGTCTGGATATATTTTTTTAAAAAGAAAAGGAAAGGAAAAAAGTTTGACACTTGATACCCCCTCCATCTACTAGGAATGTTCCTATGCCAAAGATTATCTGATTTTGGCAGGACATATTGTTTATAGAGAAGTGGCGCTCAACCTTTTTTCCGCCTCAGTACATTTGACAAATGATATTCAAATGCTCAGTATACTCCAGTGTACCATTTCCAGCATACATGCTGTAATTCTACCCCTATCTATCCCACACAGCCAAACACATCTGAAGGGAAGTGAGTAAAAGTGGCATATTATAAACTTGAATCATCTTTATTTTTCATTGGATAAAACATTTGTAGATTTTGGAATGATATTATTTAGTGAAAAATCATCAAGATTGAAAAACACTGCTTTGGAGAAAAGTAGTTACTCTCATCAGAAAACAATTACTGAGAACCTTCTGCACAGAAGGTAAAAACTGAGATCTGAGCACAGATCTCTGTGTTACAACCCAATTTGTGGTTGGTCATAAACAAGCTAATTTTGTTATAGCTTTTACCCTGAACATAAATTAAATTTACAGCTCATGATTAATCATTATACCTTTCCCACTCATATATAGTTTATTGGTTCTTCAAAATCCCAAGCCTTTTTATTCTCCAAGGAAGTCATTGATATAATTCCCAGAATCAAGTGTCTGTACTTTGCTCCCCACTGACTGCCCCAAGGCCCATTCTTGTCTCCAGCCCCTAATCTTGGTTTCTTTTCCCAATTAAAATTGGGAGAACTAGGGAAAGAGTAAGGAGGGGAAAAGGTATCTCCCCAAGAAGAAGGGGCAACTGTTTACTGGGCACCTCTACTGGACCCATACAGTAATGCAAATTCCTTGCCCAAACTTAAGAAGAGGTGTAAATATAAAAGAGACACTAGGATACTTAAGGGATATTCCCTAACATGAGAATGATGGCTAAGTTATGGGTCCTTCCCAAATCCCAGGTAGTTAAATCAGTTTGTGGCCCTCATATTCCCAAAGGATAGATGCCGATGAATAGAAATGGCTAAAGAGCCTAAAAGTTTCTTTTCTGCAGTTACCTGGAGAGTTGAGAGACAGAAGTCAATGTCAACTTTAGGGTTTAGTATGATTGTAAATAATCCTCCCAAATGGACATTCTAGAGGGGTTTTACCCCTTTTGTGTTCAAAATTCAACTTTTTCCATTCTGTATTAAATTGTGTCCCCTTTTCAGTAAAAAACTGGTACTAACCTAGAGGTGCTTTACAGACTTTACTACTATGTAGTAATGCAATGCCATGTGTCAGATAGGATAGGATTAAAATATTTATTATTTTATATAAATATTTACAAAATAAAATATTAACAATTGACAAAGGAAAAACATCTGTATAGCATTTATAGATAGAGATATAAAATCTTTGAGGGTAAGGTGTACACCTGCACAAGGGCTTGGGGGGAAATGTGCAATACAAGTGAGAGAATATATTGCTCCTGAAACTGTTCCTCACAGATGCCTTTTAATTACAGTGCTGTTGCAAGCCACATTTTCATATAGTAAATATTTTAGACTAGCAGACCTCTCTTGCAACTTCCCAACTCTGCCACTGTACGACTACAGACAATACAGCAACAACCACAGACATCTATAGACAATACATCAATAAATAGGCATGACTGTGTTCCAGATAAAACTTTATTTACAAAAACAGGATGTTCAATAACTGAATTGTATTATATTTTCATGAAGCATGCCTTTATTATAGGTAATTGTCACGTTAAATTGTGACTTTTTAAAATTCAAGTGTTCAATGCAAATTCGTGTAAATAAAGCACATAATTTTTCACCCTACACAAAAAAAGAATAGATCTCCCATAGGCACTGATGTAGTTAGTGGTCATTTTTTTTTCCTGTGATGGCTGTGACAATCAGAGAGCAGCTGAAGCACAGCTCTTTGTTGGGGCACTTGCAACAATGTTCCTGATTTGCGGTAAGGTATCTACTATGTGGAGATGCTGAGAGTCAGTAAGGAGAAAGTCACTCTAGGACTACACCATGGGGCAGTGTTCAAGGTCATTTGGTTCCCTCCCCCTATCATCCCACAGCCCACTCTCATTTCCGAGTCTATTGTTCTGATCTTGGATTTGTAGGACAGTTTTTGGGGGGGACTCTTAGCTACTGATTTTTCAGGTGAGATTTTCTTCTATGTTCATGAAATTGAAAGCTGGTTAATATTTCTTTTAGTCCAGATACATTCGCACTGTATCTTTTTTGTTGTTATTTAGAGAAAGAGTGAAGAGACAGAGAAAGTGTGAATCAGGGAAAGGAGCAGAAGGGGAGAGGGGGAGAGGGGGAGAGAGAGAGAGAGAGAGAGAGAGAGAGAGAGAGAGAGCGCGCAAGACAGAATCCTAAGCAGGCTCCACTCCCAGTGCAGAACTCAATGTGGAGCTCAATCCCACAACTCTGGGATCACAACCTGCGCTGAAATCAAGAGTTCGATGCCCAACCGACTAAGCTACCCAGGCGCCCTACATTGGCAGTTCTTTTATACCATGACTTCTCTTTGCTGACTTTCTAAAGTTTTTTCAGGAAAATACATGGATGCAACACAGTAAGCCCTGCATATCTTAAGAGAACTTTCTGTTCCCTTCCCTCCCCCATTTAAAATTCTTATGAAATATTTAAGCTATCCTCTTTGTCTTAGCTCCAGTTCTCTGGAAAAAAGAGCCCAAGGAAAGCTTAAGTACTAATTATTTATAGACAGAATGGAGGGAAAAGGAAGGTAGGAAAAGATGGAAAAAGCAAATATAGGTGGTACACTACAGAGCCAGCATGACTGTCATTTAGCCATGCAGGACATCTCTGGACAGGGAATAGAGAAACAGTGTGACTTGTAACAATCTATTGAAGAATAGAGAGAGATTTCATCTGCCTGTCTGGTACCCAGCCTCCAAGTCGGTCCTTAACAATCCCATTGTATATATAATTAACATAAATAAATATTTGTGTGTTCCTCATACTTTTTTTATGAAAATGAGAGGAAACTACATACACTTGTTTCAATTATATGCAAGAACACATTGTTCTATCTCATCCTTTTTGAGATGATGGCTGCATAGTATTCCATTGTGTGGCTAAATCATAATTTATTTAACCAGTCTTGTGTTTAAGTTGTTTCCACTCTTTCACTATTACAAATAATGATGCAGTTATAATCCTTGCACATAAGTCTTTGTGAATTTATCTATTAGATAAATTCCTAAAACAGAAAATGCGAGGTCAAGGGCTATGTGCATTTTATATTTCCTATCCCTAAACTGCACTCCAAAAGTTTGTTCCTTTTTATGTTCCAACCAGAAGTATGTAATTAAGACTTTTTCCCACATCTTTACTAACATATTTTATAATAAAACATTTTTTGTCAATCTGAGAAAGATTTTCTTCTAGAAAATCATCTCAAAACTCAGAAAATGGAATTAAAAACGGTATCTTAGATTAAACTAGGACATAGCTTGCTATCACCCATAACTATGGTACATGAAAATGAAAGGTAGTTGGAAGAAATGTAAATGCTCTGGCTCAGAAAATATAGTCAAACCCAGGAGGTTCCAGGGTTCCTTTGGGGGTTTATTGATGCCATCAAACATCCAACCACTTTCCAGTCTTCTCCATCATACTCAGATGCTGATATTTCATCCTCTGACATGTCACCTCAGGATCACAAGGTGGCTCTAGATGTAAACATTACACCTGCACTTCTTATTCAAGGCAGGAAGCAAGGAGTCATGGGTTGGAGAGCTAGAAGCCAGTTTTCATATCCTGTCTCTTTAATCAGAAAGCAAATTCTTCCCCAGAAGCCCCCCAGCAAATTTCCTCATATATCTTATTAATCAGAACTGGTCCATATGGCCATCTTTAGGTGCAAAGTAATCTAGAAATTGGGGATCTGGCAAAGGAGATCAATTGCTTTGACATGTAGTGTTGATTAATAAACCACCCCCAAAGTGAATGGCTTAAAAGACAATTACAGTATTTTATTACTATCTCTCATTGGTTGGGTGGTTAACTGAGGTCAGCTAGGCAGTTTTGTTTGGAATATGGTTTTTTTTTGCAGTCAGACAGACAATGCTGGTACTGGAATCATCAGAAGATTTACTAATCCAGACATCTGGTGTTTGGATTAAGAAGATAATCAGCTGAGGCTAGAGCAACTGGGGTTCCTTTGGCATCTTACTCTATTTCTGTATAGTTTCTCCTCATGATTTTCTGAACTTGCTACATGGCTGCCTATGGATTCAAGGGCACATGTTCTGAGAAAAAGAGCTAGGCAGAAGCCATAGTGTCTTTTATAAAATTACATTAGAAATCACAGAACATTGGGGCACGTGGGTGGCTCAGTTAGTTAAGCGTCTGACTCTTGATTCTGGCTCAGGTCATGAACTCCCAGTTCATGGGATTGAGTCCCAGACAGGATCTGTGCTGACAGTGCAGAGCCTGCTTGGGATTCTTTCTCTCCCTTTTTCTCTGTCCCTCCCCCATTCGGATGCACATGTGTGTGCTATCTCTCTCTCTCAAAATAAATAAATAAATAAATCACAGAACATTACTTGCTCCATCTTCTATTTATTAAATGAGTCACAAAAGCCTGACAAGTTTCAAGGGGAAAATGAAACATACTTCATCTCAATGGTAAAGTGATAAGTTTAAGGAAAAGTATGTCAGACTGGAAATATAGTTGTGGCCTTTTTTGGGAAATATAATGGCCCTCAGTTGGCTTTTACCAATCATGATTCATCCTAAAGAACTAGACATTTTGCAGCCCCAAATAAAAATTATGATCAATCATACATTGCTGGCAGGAATATAAAATGGTGCAGTCACTAAGGAAAACAGTTCAGTGGTTCCTCCAAAAGTTAAACATAGAATTACCCAGAAATTTCACTCCTACATAGATACCCAAGTAAATTAAAAACGGGTGTTCAGCCCCTAATAATATTCATAGCTGCATTATTTATAATAGGCCAAAAATGAAAACAACCCAAATGTCCATCAAATGATAAATGAATAAACAAAATGTGGTATATTCATACAATGGAATATTATTCAGCCATAAAAATGAAGTACTGATACATTCTCCAACATAAATGAACCTTGAAAACATTATGCTAAGTGAAAGAGGCCACATATTGTATGATTCCATTTATATTAAATGTTCAGAATAGGAAATTCTACACATACAGAAAGCAGATTAGTGATTTCCATGGACTGGGGGAAGGATCAAATAGGGTTTGACTCCTTAATGAGTACAGGGTTTATTTTGGGGGTGATGAAAATGTTCTGGAATTATTGACAATGGTTGTACAATGTTGTGGATGTACTAAATGCTACTGAATTGTATATTTTTAATGGTTAATTTATGTTGTATTAATTTTACATCAGTTTTTTTTTTTTAATTAGGGTTCAGTTAGCTAGGAAGAAATGGGAGAATTACTGGTTGGCAGTCAATTTCCTGTTTTACAAGGAAGAGAAACCCTATTGGTCTGTTTTAAAGTCTGTATTTCTCATACAGAGAACAAACTAAGGATGGATGGGGGGGTGGGAGAGAGGGAAAATGGGTGATGGGCATTGAGGGGGGCACTTGTTGGGATGAGCACTGGGTGTTGTATGTAAGCCAATTTGACAATAAATTATATTCATAAAAAATAAAATAAAATAATAAAAAATTTTGAAAAGTCTGTATTTCTCTTTCACTTTTGAAAAATGCTTGGTGTAGGTTTTTTGTTTTTGTTTCTGTTTTCGTTTTTTTGCTTGCTTGCTTGCTTGCTTGGTGTAGAATTCTAGGTTGACTTTTTTTTTTTCTTCCAGCACTTTGAAGATGTCATTTCACTATCTTCTAGCTGACATAGTTTTTGGTTAGTAGTCTGTGATTTTCTTATTTTTGTTCCTCTTTATGTAATGTTTCTCTTTTCAAGATCTTCTCTTGTCTTTAGTTCTTAGAAGCTCATATATGATACATCTAGATGAGTTCCTAGATGTTTATCCTGATTAGTATTCTCTGATCTTCCCAGATTTGTGACTTGGTATCTGTTATTAATTTTGAAAAATTCTTGGCCATTATATCTTAAAATATTTCTTCTGTCCCATTTCTCTCTCTTCTTGTACATATGTTAGGTTGTTTGATGTTGTCCCACAGACCTTGGATGCTCTTTTCTATTGTGGGGTTTCTTTCCCACTTTTTTCTTTGTGTTTAAGTTTGGATATTTCTATTCAATTATCTTCACAGATAATTATCTTTCACAGATTCTTTCCTCCTCTGGGTCAAGACTACTGATGAGCCAGACAAAAGAAATCTTTATCTGTGTTACCGTGTTTTCTATTTCTAGCATTTCCATTTGATTCTTTAGAGTTTCCATCTCCCTGCTGAAATTACCCATTCTATCATGAAAGCTGTTCACCTTTTCTACTAGATCCTTTAACATTAATCATAGTTCCTTTAATATCCCCATATGATAATTCCAATATCTGTATCATATATGAGTCTGGTTCTGTTAATTGCTTTGTCTCTTAATAGCGTGTCATTTTTCTCTTCCTTCTTTGTGTGCCTGTAAAAATATTTTGTCAAAAGCTGGACAATTATAAGGCAGTAAACACTGAAGTAAATAGTTTTCATGCCTGTAAATGAGCATACCTTTCCTTCTGCTAGGACTTTAGTGCAAGAGATTGAGTCAGTGAACTTAGGAGCTGACCTGCTTTTGGGTTTTGTTTTTGCTATGGATATTGGCGTGTACAACAAGCTTCAAGTTTCCCTAACATTACCTCTGTTTAAGGTTGAGGCTGGTTTGCCAGAGGTTTTATCAACTTCTGCTCCTCCCTCAATTTTACATCTTCCCCTTGTGCCTGCTCCTCAGAAAATATCTCCCTCCCTGATCTTGATGCTGTTTAGCAGCAAGTGGCTATTACTTGTTACTTGAGGCTTATTAGCCTGTTTGATGTTTGAGGGGTGGGGAGTGAAGGAGGAATTCCCTGTTTTTTCTGATTCAGCATCAGTGTTAGATAGGCTCTGTACCCCTACGTCTTAGGGGTAGGCCTTCTCTATGAAGCTACCCCACCCACTCCTGGAACATTTCTAATGATCTGGAGCCCATAGAGGTAGAGGGGTTGGGTTTGGTTTGGTTTGGTTTGGTTTGGTTTGGTTTGGTTTTTTCTCTTTTCTCTTTCTCTGGCTGCAATGGCTCTTCACCAATACAGAATTTACTGGCTAATGACAGGATTTACTGTCCTTCATCCAGTGGTTTAAGGCCTTTGTTCTATGGGAAAGATAGGGAAGAAGTATCCGGGTAGGGTTTGGTGCCTTTCCGCACAGTGGCAGCTCTTCCTTTCCCTCAGGCTTGTATCAAAGGAAAACCTTCTCAGGATTCGCATGCTGCCCCCAGTCTTTCTTGTGAACACATAATAAGGTCCATGGAGAAGAGCTTGCAAGTCAATGTGAATTACCCTGTACTTGTGGCTTCTGTATTCTCATGCTGGCCTACATTTGACCTTCAATAATTCCTTAAAATTTATACCTGAATTCCTACCAGCTTGATGGTGTTCAGAGGGAGAGTCAGCCTCAAATGAGCAAGAGTACCTGTGCTATATCTCCTTGGCTGTGTCCATCTTTCCTTAGATTAAGATTAATTAGGTTGTCTTGGAACCTCAGCTTTCTGATAAATTTTTTAAAAGCTATGAATTTGCAGATTGTCTCATGATTTCTTGTGTTCTAATAGTGAAAGTGATGCTATTTCTACCTTTCCTTTTTCCTAAGCAGACTCCAAAAGCCCCTGAGAAACTCTGTTTTGTAGTTAAACCTGTTCTATGTACTTGAATGCAATCCTTAACTAAGGCAAGTACCAAATGCATTCATTACTCAAAACTACATTCTAAATGGAGCAAAGGTGTAAGCATAAAATATGAAACCATGAGTACCTGAAGAAATAGGGGGTAACCTTTTAACTTCAGAAAGAGAAAAACATTTTTCAGTTTTCTTAAAATACGGAAGCCATAAAATAAAAGACTAATAATAGGACTAATAAATTCATAAAATGAAATATTTCTACGTGGCAAAAAGTCATTATATATATGTTATATATATAATAGTTATTATATGTATAACTTTTATTTTATTTTATTTTAAATGTTTATTTATTTTTGAGAGAGAGAGAGCATGAGGATCCAATGTGGGCTTGAACCCACAAACTGTGAGATCATGACCTGAGTCAATGTCAGATGCTTAACTGAACCACCCAGGTACCCTGCAAAAAGTCATTATAAATATCAAATAACAAACTGAGAAAAAAATATTTGCAATAAATATGCAAAGGGATAATTTTCTTAATATTAAAAAGCATTTATAAATCAATAAGTAAAAGATCAATAATTTGTGGGCAAAGAATAGGAATAGATATTTAGAAGAAAAGGAAGTAAACATGCAAAATGTGATTAACCTACCTTAAAACAAATTTGTAAACAAACAAGATACAATTTATCATTTCTCAGGTTGACTGAGATAAAAGATTTGATAATGCTGGGGCGCCTGGGTAGCTCAGTAGGTTAAGCATCCTACTTCAGCTCATGTCATAATCTCACGGTTTGTGAGTTAGAGACCTGCGTCAGGCTCTGTGCTGCCAGCTCAGAGCTGGGAGCCTGATTTGGATTTTGTCCCCTTCTCTCTCTGCCCCTCCCCACTTGTGCTGTGTCTCTCTGTCTCTCAAAAATAAATAAATGTAAAAAAAAATTTTTTTTAAAGATTTGATAATCCTGAATCAACAATTGTTCATCAATCAATAGCATGTGAAGAGAGGCACCTTTACAGTTTGGGTGGGGTACAATTCTGTACAGTTGGCGTGGCAATTACACAGTATCAGTATTTAAAATATAAAAACTCCCTTCTGGGAATGCAAGCTGGTGCAGCCACTCTGGAAAACAGTATGGAGGTTCCTCAAAAAATTAAAAATAGAACTACCCTATGACCCAGCAATTGCACTACTAGGCATCTTTCTATGGGATACAGGTGTGCTGTTTCAAAGGGACACATGCACACCCATGTTTATAGCAGCACTATCAACAATAGCCAAAGTATGGAAAGAGCCCAAATGTCCATAAATGGATGAGTGGATAAAGAAGATGTGGTATATATATATAAATGTATATACAATGGAGTATTACCTGGCAATCAAAAAGAATGAAATCTTGCCATTTGCAACTACGTGGATGGAACTGGAGGGTATTATGCTAAGTGAAATTAGTCAGTCAGAGAAAGACAAAAATCATATGACTTCACTCATATGAGGACTTTAAGAGACAAAACAGATGAACATAAGGGAAGGGAAACAAAAATAATATAAAAACAGGGAGGGGGACAAAACAGAAGAGACTCATAAATATGGAGAACAAACTGAGGGTTACAGGAAGGATTGTGGGAGGGGGGATGGGCTAAATGGGTAAGGGGCACTAAGGAATCTACTCCTGAAATCATTGTTGCACTATATGCTAACTAATTTGGATGTAAATTTAAAAAAATAAAAAATAAAACAAGTTAAAAAATAATAATAAAATAAAATAAAATAAAATAAAATACAACCTTTCATCCATCAATTCAACTCTTAGGAATTTCTCCTATATATTCATACCTATGTAAGGACTTATACACTTAAGGTTTGTGTTAGCATTATTATTCAGAGCAAAAAACTGTAAATAACTAAATATCCATGAATGTGGGACTGAAGATAAGCTGAGTTGTACTTGTACCAAAGAAGATTGTTTAATCATCAAAGAAAATTATATAAACAAGATATATTCATACTATGAAATAAAACAAGAAAGAAGGAAAACAGTGTATCATATGTTTCCATTTGTAAAGAAAAATATATTAGTTTATTTATGTTTCCTATACTAAATTAATTCTGAAAGATCCATAGGGAAGAAAATTCTGAATGATACACAGGGAAGAAAAAGAGGACACAGAAGTAGGAAAGAGACACAGTATATACACCTTCTTTTGCCTTTTGAATCTTGTACATGTATATGTATACCTACTTAAAAAATAATAATTTTAGTTACTGAATAAAATAAATACCTCCATCAAGAGACCTCATCCCTGATACTCCAATCTTTTGCCACAAAGCCTCTCCAATCCACCCATCTATACCTCCACTAGAGATAGACTGCATTTCATACTGCCAAATGCATTCTGTGGCCCTTTGCTCTGTGTTGCCTTTTGTTCATAAGTTTCTCTCCACATGGAACATGGTTCTTTCCCCAACAGCCTACACTTTAAGAGCCAACTCCTATGTCACTCTACCCAGGAACCCTCTTTGACTACCCAGATCTTCATTATGTTTTCTCTCCTCCAGAATGGAAAGTTTGTGACCTGACACTTACAAATGAGTATATAATTCTATTTGTTTTAGATTATTGGATTTTACTTTGTGTGAATTAATCTTATCTTGGAAGCCAGATAGTTAAGTATCTCGAGAGCAGGAAAGGAATACAACTCAAATTTCTCTGTACCCTTGACATTGCTCAGTTTAGGGATGCTCATGCCTCAGGGTGAAGGGCAGACTGGATACTGGAAGAAGGGCCAAAATAGCCTCTTCAGAGATTTTGAGCTCAAGGATTTTTGGTTATGAGACCACTGTCACCAGAGCAACACAGTCTCAAAGAAATTCAGAAATCCTGGGATATTGGAGTCGTAACACAATATCCACAGAGGCCAAGAAGGTAACATAAGGAGTAAATCAATAATCAAGGTATAGGACTGATGGGTCCTGAAGCTGATTGTAAAACACCTGTCCTGTCTAAAAGTTACCATAATTTAAGTTAAAGGAAAAAAACAAAAATAAAAAACTCCTCAGGTAAACATATATCTAGAGTAGATAAGTAGGTCCATGAACAAGAATTAGTTTGTGACCCCTACTTGGAAGTAGCCACTCATGTCTATATGAAGTCATCTCCTGTAGCAAGCAGAAGGCTATCACATGGATAAGACATCTCTGGAACACAAAAGGTTGGATGATGCTCCAGAAGTGAGTCAAATTTATGTGCCTTCATGGAAGGTAGTGTTCATAATCTCTTCCCATTACAGAATGAAGGCTTCCTTTCACCACATATTTAAAACTAAAGTAAGCTCCAGCACCACTCCCACTCCCAGCAACTCCACTCTGCCTCAGTCCTGGGCCACCCCCGCCACTGCCCTCGGCACTGTCCTAGAGTGGCTTTTGCTACCCAACCGGGGAACCTGCCCTAGGTCTCAACTCTCATCTTAGAGAGTTGGTCTGCTCAAGAAGAACCAACATAATCAAATGTCTGCATCCCTTGAAGAAGACTGCTACTGTCATTTTCATTAATGTGCATTAATGTGCAGGTGGGGCAGAGCACCACTGAAATATACTCTATATCTCTAAGCAAAGGAGATATACACTCTATATCTCTAAGTTAAGGGAAGTCATGAGGGGAGGCTAAAATGTTCTACCCATCTAGAGAAGGAGCTTTATTTTTAATTTTTCTTAATGTCTATTTATTTTTGAGAAAGAGAGAGACAGAGCATGAGTTGGGGAGGGGCAGAGAGAGAGACACACACAAACAGAATCAGGAACAGAATCAGAATCAGAATCAGAATCAGCTCCAAGCTGTCAGCTCAGAGCCCAACCCAGGGCTCAAACCCACAAACCATGAGATCATGACCTGAGCTGATGTCGGATGCTTAACCGACTGAGTCACCCAGGTGCCCCAGAGAAGGAGCTTTAACCCACACTTAAGCTGGGTCAGCATTCCACACAACTCTTCCCAGCCCACCCTGGACTATGGATAAATGGACTTGAGCAGAAAAGGAAGGTAAGTTAAATAAAGACCAGGTCTGAATTCTATCATGGCTTCCCATGATATGCTTGAGCCAGAGGAGCAATATGGACCTGAGGATAGTAGTGACATGAAGGAGTGGCCAGGAATCCCACAGGCAGAATTCACTGATGACTTCTATATATGCCCACAGTCTCAATGGCAGGTTTTCAGAGGAGCACCACCATGCTCCAACCTTGAGGAGGTACCCTGTGTTTATCAAAAGCACATAGCTAATATGACAAGATATGAAAAGCAAATGATAGAATCTCCCCTCCTCTGCTCCCTGTTGGTTATTGGTAAGATCTTTCTGGAGAACTCATCTCAGAAGCTGCTGCAGCTTTCTTACCTATATCCCGCCTCCACTGCCTGTTAGCTGCATGGAATTAGTGACTCCTGGAATGAAGATCACAGTAGGACTTGAAGAGGGGCTTGTCTCCCGCTCCCAAGGGCTGGCAGGGAGACAATCAGGGAGGGGGAGCATGTAGATGGAGGCCTGAGTACCTGGGAGAGAAGCTGACATGTTCCTGACCAGGATATGATAAGAGAGAAAAGCCAATTTGCTTTGCACTCAAAACAGTCTGGAGCCAGGAAGTCAACCCATGGTTTAAGTGCTCTTGGGGGAAGTAGGTGAGTAAATCTGAGCTTCAATCTGCTTGCTCAAAGTGTGATAAAGAGCAATGGGCTAAACCTTGTTGTCCAAAGGCAATGCAAATTAATTCTAAATCAGAACACTCACCCTCTACTCTCCCAAACTGTGACCCAATGTCTGGTAATGGTGTAACTAGAAGTACATTTTTTGCTTAGCCCAAATATGAAGTCAGTCACTGAGTTCTAATCTTGGTATCTCTCAACTTTGCCCCCTTTCCTCTATTTTTAACTGCTTCTGTTTGTATTCAGTTTCTCATCCATTCTTGCCTGAATAATTTAAATAGTGGCTCCATATCCCCGGGGCTTAGAATAGTGGCTGGTGTACAGTAATTCCTTAATAGCACTTGAAACAAAATTCTGAGCTGAGGAGCAGACAAATCACTATATTAGTGTGATGAGTCCTATGGAATGGGGGAATCCTGTCACAGGAGGAAGTACTCAGCTAATGGGGACCCCAGAAGGATCACAATAAGAATGACTTTGAGAAGTGTCTTACATTCAACAATAAAAGTATTTGATCACTTACTATATGCAAGGTTCTATAGCAAACACAATAATGAAGAAGACAGAGGATTTACACAATGGAGCTCATGATCTCATGAGATAGACAGTCTTACATACAAAAACTGTCTAATCAAAATATATACTTGGGGACGCCTGGGTGGCTCAGTTGGTTAAGCAGCTGACTTCAGCTCAGGTCATGATCTCATGGTTTGTGGGTTTGAGCCTCACGTCTGACTCTGTGCTGACAGCTCAGAGCCTGGAGCCTGCTTTGGATTCTGTGTCTCCCTCTCTCTCTGCCCCTCCCCTGCTCACACTCTGTCTCTCTCTCAAAAATAAACATTACCAAAAAATTTTTAATTAAAAAAAAATGTGTGTATAAATGTATATATATATTTATTTATATATTTATATATGTATATATAGATAGATATACTTGGATGTCCAATATTCATCTCAAAGTATAGAAAAGTGAACTCCTGATACCCTACCCATCACCATCGCCCAATCACATATACAAAACATGGTTTCGTCACAGTATTCACCCTATCAGTTAATGACAACTCTATCTTACCATTTTCTCAGGACAAAAATATTGGTGTCATCTTTGACTTTTTTTCCTAATAGTCCATATTAAATCCATCAGTAAACCCTGTTGTCTCTACCTATAAAATGAATTCAGAACATGACCATGTCTCACTCCCTCAGCTGCTATGAATATTGCAGTAGCATCTCCCAGCTTCTTCCTGAGACTATACGTCCAACAGTCTGTTCTCAACACAGAAGCCTGATGGTCCTCAGGGAGGGTCCTAGCTGTGGATGATTAGATAGATAGATAGATAGATAGATAGATAGATAGATAGAGGCGGCTGGATGGCTCAGTCAGTTGAGCATCTGACTTGATTTCAGCTCAAGTCATGATCTCACAGTTCGTGCATTCAAGCCCCTCGCCAGGCTCTGTCAGCAGTGTGGAGCCTGCTTGGGATATCTCTGTTTCTCTCTCTGTGTGTTCCTCCCTTCCTCCCTCCCTCCCTCCCTCTCTCTCTCTCTCTGTCTGTCTCTCTCAAAATAAATATTTTTTTAAAAGATAGATAGATAAAACATATATAGATGTAAAACCATGAGATTGGATAGGATCACCAAAGAAATGAGTGTTAATGAAAGAGAGATCTAAGAACTAGGTTCTGGAGTACTCTAACATTAACAAATTAGGGGGGTGGGGGATATAGGAACTAAAAAGCAGAGACTGCAAAGTAGTAGCCAATGAGGTAGGAAGAAAAGCAGAAGAGTGTAAAATACTGGGAGCCAAGAAAGAAGATTATTGCAAGGATAAAGTGAGCAACTGCATGAAAATTTGTCAATCAGCCAAGTAAGATAAGGATGCAGAGATGATTGTTAGGTTTAGTAACATAGTCATTGTTTATGGCCTTGAGAACAATAGACTCAGGTGAGTAGTGGAGGTAAAGGTGTGACTGGACTGAATTCAAGAAAGAATGAAAGAGCAATTGGTGATAACAAATATAATCAACTGTCTCAAGAAGTTTCATTCCACAGACGTGCAGAAAATGAGGACAGAACAGAGCAGAGTATTTAAGGTGGGAGACACAGCATGTTGGATATTGATGGAAAAGATCCAGTGGAGGGAAATAAGTTGATGATGCAGGAGAGCAAAGTAACAATATGAGTGAGTCCCTAAGAAGAGGGGTTGGCCTTGACTAAGCACAGACACTGCACTGGTGTAAAGAGAAGGTGGAATTAATGAGGGAAGACTTTGGCTCAGTCAGTTAAGCATCCAACTTTGGCTCAGGTCATGATCTCACAGTTCCTGAGCTGACGCTCCACGTCAGGTAAACTCCAGCCCCACTTTGGGCTCTGTTCTCTGTCTGCCCCTAGCTCACTCATGCTCTCTCTCTCTAAAAAATAAATATACTTTAAAAAATTAAAATAAAAAAAATGTTTAAATGATGGAGGACTTTGTATACCAAAAGAAGCAAGGTTTCCCCACAATTAGGAGAGTGGTGAAAAAGATCTAGAGGGGAGAAAGAGGAGCTGGGAAAGGATCGTGGCAAGTGGGGAGGAGGGACAAAATGGAAAGCCAAAGCCAGAGGTGGAGAAGAATTCTAGAAATTACCATAGCGAGTTATTTTTAGGGACTAAGAAGTCAGTAGCAGCATGTGAGCCAGGGTGGGCAGAAAAATTGGCTGAAGTTGGTGATCATATGTGTGAAATAGTTGCTCTTGGAACATAGTAGGAGAGATGGCAGAGAAAGCTCTATATGCATGGTGCATAAGGAAGAGGAGGGACCTTGAGAAAAAGAAATAGAGCAGGTGTGGTGTCCTAGTGTTCACCCAGGGACTAGGGTGATTTGGAGGTGGGAGGAGAGAACTGGAAGGCAAAAAGACAAAGAGTCTGCCCTGAGTGGATGGGATAGATCTCTGTTTTGGACACTTCCTATCTCTCAGAAGGTGGCATCTCTGCATTCCCACCTTCTGACCTACCATACAGGAGCCAAGAGCTAAAGGAAGTGCAGGAATGCTGTAGTTTCCCTATGTTGCGGTATGGGGGACTGTGGGATGCCCCTGCCTCACTGATTTCTAAAGAAATCCAGGATGGCTCAACATCCCATCAAACCAGGAGGTGGTGTCAGGACTCTCTTCCTCTGATAGGACCCCAGCACTTAGCATAATGTGTCCACTGCTAGCAGGATGCAGAAAATACAGGACAGGAAGAAGTATGAATGTGTCCCTCCTCTGAATGGTGACTCTGTCAGGGATGGGAACCCGGCCCCTGTTGTGGCCCTTGGGGTGAAGAGGCACAAGGCCTAGGCCTGCTGAGCCAACACCCCCCAGGTGTTACCCTAAAGCACTCCAAAGATCACAGGAGGTCTTGTGACAGCCACATCCTCCCTGCCTGGGGGAGTTGGGCAGAGAGCCACACAGCAAGAAGACAAGAGGGGGACCCAACGTGAAAGGAATGACCCAGAAAGGTCACAGCAGCATCATGTGGGAAGCCAAGGTTAATGTGCACACATCCTGACTTAGGTCCTTCCCATGGCCCCATAAGAGCCCCTATGAGTTCACAGTGCTGACCAAAGTCCTACAACAAAGGGTTGAGGGCATAAAGATGAGCTGTAACCCACACCTTCAGGATTCTCAGTTTTCAGCAAAGTCAAGAGCTAAGCAAAGACAGGGTCAGAGCCTGTGACTCACACAGGATGTTAAGGAATGAAGCCTTGCCCATCCCATCTCATAACCCTAGCACAAACCTCACTCTCTAGCTTAAGAGTAAATCCAGCATAAAAGGCCTCATGGAGGACACAAACTCAAGCATCTACTACTCCAGAAGTGGTAGTAGATGCTAGGAATAAATGGGTGCTTGCTAGGGAACTCTGGAGTTCACCTCTGGCCCTCTGAGGTAACATGTCATGGTGAAAGGTCCTGACCTTCTGGAGCCCTCTCCTTGATCTCTGCAGAGGGCACCTGCGAAGTCTATGGAGAGAATTTCAGGCAAGTGACCACGTGCAGTGGAGGAGAGTGGCTTCTCCACAAAATCACTTCTCCTGTCAAAACACAGAGTCCTAGAAGATAGAGACCATGACTGCTTCATTTTTGTACCTGCTTACCATAGCCCATCCTGGGAGAGCAGTGAACACAGAATGAGAACAGGAATAAACCCCACAGATGCTACTCTCTGCACCATGTAAGAGGGGGCTGGGCTTCTGCTCTTTACCAGCCATCCAAAGCCTAATGCTCCACCTGGGCTCAGGGGCCCATCTGTCACAGAATGAAGAACAAGAATGATTCCTGTGTCCCATGTAGGGAGAAGAAAGAAGGGAAGACAGCCTGGACTTCAGGTGGGGATATGAGCAATGAGCACAATGTAGGCATGTAAGGTGCTAGGGGACACAGAGGACCAGATCCCTGATAGGTCTGGCTGGGCTTGCAGAGGACTGTTCATTCCCATCCATCCCCAGAGACAGTGAGGCCAGGACCCTGAATACTTGGTCTGGATGAGAGCATGAGGAGGGAAAGGGGCCTGGGAAGGGGCCAGAGGGAGATCTCTGTTTCCAGAAGGAGGGGTGGGCCCTGCCAACTGCCCCCCTTTTCTGCCTTGCCCCTCTTCTCCACTGCAACTTCTCTGGATCCATGGCCAGGCAAGGAGCACACTGGGGGCTTTCCAGAATGTATCACTTCCAAGGTCAAGCCTGCTACAGAAGCTGCAGGGGCAGGACCCTGGACAGGCAGCTGGACCCGTGGGAATCCAGATGGCGGGAAGGGAACAGAAGCCATTCCTTGCGGTAAATGGTGCTGGCAGCTGGGGAGTGTCAGGAGAGAGGGGAGGGGTAAAGTGAGAGTCCAGAGCAGAATCTCACACATAGTCAAAGACACAGGACACAGACATCAGCCACAAAGAAACACAAACACAAGGACACAAATTCAATGATGCCACTCCAAAACTAATTCAGAGTACCCAGAGACAGGTCCAGGAAACACACCTACATAGACTCAAGAACACCCTGAGTCAGACATGTGGGAGCAGACAGACACTGGCACAAGCACACATGCAGACACAGAGACAGGTTTCACACACGTAAACAGACACAGACCATCTTGCAGACCTACCAACACAAATGCAGTCCAAATCCATCCTTCAAAGTTTCTCTCCACCATAAAGCCTCCTATGCCACCTCAAACCAGGTCTGTCTCTCCCTCCTCTAAGCTCTGCTTTACAATTTCTATGCCATTCCTTGTCCTTTACTAAAGATAGTCTTGGATTCACATGCATACCTCTGGTCTCAACAACTTGGCTGTGTGCTTTCAAAGAAATGGCAAGGTCAGCAAGTGAGTCCACTGCCCTCCTCGGCAGCCCCATTGCTCACCTACACACCCATCCCTATCCCTAGCAGTGTTTCCAGTTTACTGCAGGTCCTGACCCCCAGCCTTTAAGCAGACATAGACTCTAAGGGAAGAATAAAGCAGACAAACACATCCTTTCAAAGTAATGCTGGTGGGTATTACCTCCCAAAATCTTTACCTTGCCTTATGCTTACCACTGTCTACCTCCAATCTGTAACCACTATATCAGTGCTAGTCTAAGCATAGTTACCTAACACTAACCTTAACCATAGAAAGCTACACACTGAGTAATGTCTGCACCTATACTAGGCCCACAAATATCACATACTTATGACAGTATAGATTATCTGCATTCCAAGAACTCAGTAGCTCCTTCAGTAACATCTGCAGAGTCATCAGGGTAGGATGTCCCTGAAAGGCTCAGTGTTCAGCTGGAACCCAGGAGCACCAAGGTGCTCAGGCCCTTTGACCCTTCTTAGGCAGAAAAGCCTACAGGGACCCAACTCATTCCAAGCCTTGTTCTGAGATTAGCCTAGCCTCTCAGCTTAAATTCCCACCATACCCTTCCCTGGCTCCTGCCTGCCAAGCTGGGAGTATCTGTTGCCCTGGAACACCATACCAGGAGGGAGCAAATGTGCCTGAGACGTGGGTCTGAAGGGATGTGGGGATTTCCAGGCTCTTGCAACACCCATACCTAGGACCTCTACCCCAGAGTCTGGCCCAGGTGCCTGTCCTAAATAGGTAGTGGGCCTGCTGACACTGGGGAGAGTAGGGGTGAATTAGCACACCACTTCTCCCCCTATTAAGGATCTTACTCTGGTAAAAAGGTGTATTCACAATGAATGTATTCACAATTCATCAGCAGAGGTAAAGCTGAAGTCAGCCATGTGTACCTTCCTCAACCCCTAACCCCTCATCTCTCACCCCCAGGAACCAAGACCTTTAGGTATAGGACTCCCCTGCACCCTGGACACCCTAGAGATTGTCAAACACTACTTAGGCTCTGTCAGAAGCTCACCAAGCCAAAATCTTCACTCAACAGACTGCAACTTTTAGGTGGACACACATCTCAGATGTATAGCCATCCGAATCTCTGTGTCCCTTTCCCCAATGTCTACATTCAGCCTGTCCTAAGAACCAAAAGAAGGACTTGGTTCTTCTTGGCCCTTCAGGGCTGCAAGTTCCAAACCCCCACACCAAGCTTAGGGTTCCAATAAATTATAGGTGGGATGAGCCCAGGCCAGCAGTTGAATGCAGAGGAATGGCTATGTGGCAGACTTGAGTTCCCAGAGAAGGATAGCAACTCCCTTCACTGTCTCTACCCCTCTCCTGTGGACTATGTCTATACCTGGGTTCCACTACCTTCCAGATTCCCTCACTGCCTCCCTTCCATGCCCCTACCTCCACCTCATAGGCTCAGTCATCTGCAGCCCAGTGTGTGGCAGTCATTTTCCTGCTCTGAGAGTAGTTCTTTCCAGTCCTGGCTTTCTGTCCAGCCAAGTATCTACCTCCAGCAAAGCTTCAACTCCTTACCTTCCTTCTCTCAGGGCCCTTAACTTAGGTTCTAAGTCCCAGGAATAAGCATGGAGGCCCCAATACCTGCAAGATGAAATATCTCCCTATAGCTGGTCTAACACTACAAACTCAAGTTCAAAGGTGAGGACTTATAGTAGATACTAGGAAAATCCTCCTGAGTTGAGGAAAGGCAGTCAAGGATGGAACCTAGGGGACTGTGAACACCATCTGACACACAAGAGCTCCCCCCTCCCCACCATAATGGCATAAACAAGGGGAAGGGGACAGGAAGTCTTAGGAAAGACAGGGAACCTGGGGTTTTAGTAGAGGAAGTAGCACAGTCCTCAACTCTTCCCAGCCATGCTCTACCTTTTTCTACAAGCTGTGCCAGGCCAGAAAGTCCCCTCCTTCAGGAAGGTTGGGGGTATATCACCCTAGCTTCCTCGTCCCCCAGACCATCTTTGTTACCAACCACAGGCTCTGTGCCCATCTGGGCACATGTTTGGAATGTACCTGGAGAACTTAAAAAGAAAAAAAAAAATACAGATCCTTTTACTCTAATCTGAGATTCTATTTAAGATGGTCTGTGGTGGTAACTCTAATTCTGTATTTTTAATGAGCTCCCCATATAATTCCGAAGTGCAGCCAAGTTTGGAAACAGTGGAAACAATCTAATATGATATGACTATGGAATCATCTACATACATACATACTCCCAGCACTCGTGCTATCCTACCTCTCTGGGAACTCTTCAGAAACAGGCTGCTCACTACTTACTTAATCACTTCCACAGAAGGTAGGGGGGTAGGAGGGGAAGGAGAGATTGAAGATATGGGAATTAAAAGCTTTCCAGTGCCAGAATTTACCATCAGACAGGTAAAAGACCCAAGAAATCTTATCTCTTTGTTTTTGCCCAGTCTTGTCCCAAGAATGCCAGCCTCTTGCCAGCCGAGGTACTCCCTGCCCTGCCTAAAGTAAAACTCTTTGTAAAACCTCAGACGCAAGAGCTCAATTATCTCTCCTTTAATTCACTCAGATTCCAGCCCCTCTCTTCAGCGGGCCTTGAGATAAAACACCATGTCCATATCCCCACCCAACAATATCCCCAACTCCAATCCCCAGCCCTTCTGTATCCTATAACAACACCCTTATCATAGGCATAATCTTTCTGTCACTATCTTGTACTTTGCCAACCCTGTCCTGACTTTATTCCTCCCATTTCTTACCCTCTCCACATCTCCCTATGGTCTCTCTATCCCCATACAAGTTGTTCTTCAGAAATGTGGGATAAGCCTGGGTATGAGGGAGCCTGGTGCTGGGTTTAGCACTCTGAGAACTAGATGGCTTTTCGAGTCCTAACCTGATGATTACAACTCTGAAGTCCCAATCTGGATTTAAATATAGGTTCTAAGTCATGACCCAATAATACACACACCATACACCAGCATAAATTCCAAACAGAGAAAAGATTTAAAACATTAAAAACTAAACTACAGGAATGACAGCATGCAAAATGGCAGAGTAGGAAACTCTAGGGGTTGGTCCCTCCACTAAAGCAACCACTAAGCTGGAAAGAGCAATTGAAAGTACCTATTTCAGAACTCTGGAAATTTATCAGACACTTATAACAATCAGGGGAGTGCTTGATTAAGGGAGAGGATGCTTGATCTTTCATAAGAGACCATCATGCATCAACTAGCTACTAGCTAACACTGTGGAGACAGTGGCACACATTCCTGGAGTTTCTGGCTGGTGGCAGAGAATCTCATCCTCCAAAAATTGGGGATTGTGCATTTTGGTCAGTCTGGTGGTTCCCTGAGGGACAGGTGAGACGCTTGCTTTGGTTGCAGCCCTCTTGGGCTGCAGCAGCTTCCACAGGGGCATAAATCAAAATGTTAAAAGGGACAGAACCCTTTTAGTGGGAAGTGGGTAGAGAAACTTTTGTCAGGTCACTGGCTAACTGCATAGATAAAGAACAGAAACTTCAGGGACCACACACAACGAAGAATGCATACCTGGCAAAAATTGTTTGGAAAAGTCAAAACATCTGTTCAAAGAGCTGAAGGAGACCATGGGCAAAGAACTAAGGGAAATCTCAAAAAACAATGTCTGAGCAAAATGAGACTATCAATAAAGAGGTACAAATTATTTAAAATGAGCCAAACAAAAATTCTAGAGCCAAAAATACAATAACTTAAATGAAAAAAAAAATAACTGGGGGAATTCAACAACAAACTTGAGAAGGTGGAAGGAAGGATCAGCATACTTGAATATAATGCAATTGAAATTACTCAGTCTAACTTGAATATAAGACCTGAAACCATAAAACTCCTGGAAGCAAACATAGTAATTTCTTTGACGTCAGCCTTAGCAATTTTTTTTGGATCAATCTCCTTAGACAAGGACAACAATAGCTAAAATAAACAAATGGGATTACATCAAACTACATGTACAGTGTAGGAAACCATTAACAAAATGAAAGACCTACTGAATCAGAGAAGGTATTTGCAAATCACATATCCAATAAGAGGCTAAAATCTGAAATATATAAAGAATTCATACAACTTAATATAAAAACAATTTTTTAATAAGTAAAGGAGGGGAACCTGGGTGGCTCAGTCAGTTAAGCATCTGACTTGATTTCCACTCAGGCCATGATCTCACAGTTCATGAGATCAAACCCCATGTCCATCTCCGTGCTGAGAGCACAGAGCCTGCTTGGGATTCTCTCTCCCCCTCTCCCCCTCTCTCTCCTCTCTCTCTCTTTCTCTCTCTCTCTCTCTCTGCCCCTCTCCCACTTTCTCTGTCTCTCTCTCTCTCAAAATAAATAAATAAAAATTTTAAAAAACAAGAAAAAAATAAGTAGAAGATTTGAGTAGACATTTTTCCAAAGAAGACACACAAATGGCCAACAGGCACATGAAAAGATGCTTAACATCACTAATCCATCTGGGAACTGCAAATCAAAACAACAATGAGATATCAACTCACACCTGTCAGATTGGCTATTATGAAAAAGAAAAAAAATAACCAGTGCTGGTAAGGATATGGAGAAAAGGGAACCATAGTACACTGTTGGTGGAGTGAATTTGTGCAGCAATGGAAGCAGTTAGAGGTTTTTACTGGAAAATAAAATCAGAAATGAAAAAGGAGGCATTACAACTGATACCACACAAATACAAAGGATCATAAGAGACCACTATGAACAATTATATATATAACCAATATTCATAATATATATAACCAACAAATTGGATATCCTAGAAAATATGGACAAATTCCTAGAAACATACAACCTACCAAGATTGAATCATGAAGAAATAGAAAATATGAATAGACCCATAACTAGTTAGGACACTAAATCAAGAATAAAAAATCTCCCAATGGAGAAAAGCCCAGGACCAGATGGACCTGGTAAATTCTACCAGGCGAATCCTTCACTGGTAAATTCTACCAAACATTTAAAGAAGAATTAATACCAATCAAACTCTTCCAAAAAATTGAAGATGAAGGAACACTCCCAAACTCATTTTATGAGGCCAGCCTTACCCTGATACTAAAACCAGACAAGGACACTTCAAGAAAAGAAAACTACAGGCCAAGATCCCTGATTAACATACATGCAAAAATCCTCAACAAATACTTACAAACCATATTTGGCAGCACATTAAGAGTCATACACCATGATCAAGTGGGATTTATCCCTGAGATGCAAGGGTGGTTCATATATTCAAATCAACAAATGTGAAACACATTAACATAATGAAAGATAAAAATTATAGGATCATCTCAACAGATGCAATAAAAAGCATTTGACAAAATTCAACATTCTTTCATGATAAAAACTCTCAATACATTAGGTATAGAAGGAATGTACCTCAACATAAGTAAAGTCATATATGACAATATTTCAGCTATATATTTCATATATGACAATATTTCAAGAGTGAAAGGTCGAAAGCTTTTTCTGTATGATCAGGAACAAAACTGGGGCACCTGGCTGGTTCGATCAGTAGAGCTTGTGACTCTTGATCTAGGGGGTCTGAGTTCAAGCCCCACGTTGGGCATAGACTTTATTTTTAAAAAATGTTTGGGATGCCTGGCTGGCACAGATAGTAGAGCATGTGATTCTTGATCTCAGGGTTATGAGTTCAAGCCCCACGCTGGGGGATATTAGGAACAACAAGGGTGCTTACTATCAACACTTCTATTCAACTCAGTACTCGAAGTCCTAGCCAGAGCAATTAGGCAAGAAAAAGAAATGAAAAGTATCCAGATCGTTTGCTTGTACATTGCTTGTAAAACTGTCATTTGCTTGCAGATGTCATGATCTTATATATAGAAAATCCCAAGGACTCCACCAAAACACACACACACACACACACACACACACACACACACCCAAAAAACTAATAAACAAATTCAGTAAAGTTTCAGGATACAAAATCAACACACAAAAATTAGCGATATTTCTATATACTAACAACAAACTATCTAGAAGAGAAATTTTTTTTAAATCCCATTTATAATATCATCAAAAGCAATAAAATACTTAGGGCTAATTTAACCAAGGAAGTGAAAGAACCATACACTGAAAAATATAAGACACTGATGAAAGAAACTGAGGAGGACACAAATAAATGGAAAGATATCCTGTGTAATATTAATATTGTTAAAATGTCCATACTACCCAAAGTGAGCTAAAGATTCAATGCAGGATGAGCACTGGGTATTGTATGTAAGTCAATTTGACAATAAATTATATTTAAATTTTTAAAAAGATTCAATGAAATCTCTGTCAAAATTCCAATGGCATTTTTTACAGAAATAGAAAAAAAAGGCAACCTAAAATTCATATAGTACCACAAAAGACTCGGAGTGCCTGGGTGGCTCAGTCGGTTGAGCGGCTGACTTCGGCTCAGGTCATGATCTCGCGGTCAGTGAGTTTGAGCCCTGTGTCAGGCTCTGTGCTGACAGCTCAGAGCCTGGAGCCTGTTTCAGATTCTGTGTCTCCCTCTCTCTGACCCTCCCCCGTTCATGCTCTGTCTCTCTCTGTCTCAAAAATAAATAAACGTTAAAAAAATTAAAAAAAAAAAAAGAACCACAAAAGACTCCAAACAACCAGAATCATGAAGAAGAAAAACAAAGCTGGAAGCATCATACTTCATAATTTCAAACTATATTAAAATGCTATAGTTATTAAAACAGTATGGTACTAGCATGAAAACAGATACATAGACCAATGGAAGAGAATAAAGAGCACAGAAATAAACCCATGCGTATGTGGTCAACTAATCTTTGACAATGGCACCAAGAACAACAATGTTGGTAAAACTGGATGGCCACATCTACAGGAATGAAACTGGACCCATATCTTACACCACACACAAAAATTAGCTCAAAATGGATAAAGACTTAAATGTAAGACCTGTAACTGTAAAACTCCTAGAAAAGGAAAAACTACTTGATATTGGTCTTGGCAATTACTTTAGGGGGGTATAACACCAAAAGCAAAATAAACAAGTGGGACTACATCAAACTAAAAAGCTTCTGCACAGAAAAGGAAGCCATCAGCAAAATGAAAATGTAACTTAGGGAATGGGAGAAAATATTTACAAACTATCTGATAAGGGGTAATACCTAAAATATATAAGCAACTCATAAGCTCAATAGCAAAATAAACAAAATATGATTTAAAAATGGACAAAGGACCTGAGTAGACAGTTTTCCAAAGAATATACAAATGCCTAACAGGTATATAAAAATATGCTCAACATCACTAATCATCAGGGAAATGCAAACCAAAAACCACAAGGATATATCACCTCATACCTGTTAGAATGGTTATTATCAAAAAGACAAGAGATAACAAATGTTGGAGAGGATGTGGAGAAAAGGGACCCCTCTACATTGTTGATAAGAATGTAAATTGGTACATACATTATGAAAAACAATATGGATTTCCTCAAATAATTAAAAATAGAACTACATATGGTCTAGCAACCCCACTTCTGGGTATATATCCAAAGGAAATGAAACCACTACCTCAAAGTGATATTTGTCCTCCCTTATTCATTGTTATCATTATTCACAATGGCCAAGACATGGAAACAACCTAAGTGTCTACTGACGGATGAATGGATAAAGAAGATCTAATACATACATACATGCAATGGAATATTATTCAGCCATAAAAAAGAAGGAAACTGCCATCATGACAACATGGATGAACCTGGAAAGCCTTTTTTATTAAGTGAAATAAGCCAGACAGAGAAACACAAATAGTATATGGTATCATTTATATGTGGAATCAAAAAAAAAATTCAAACACATAGAAACAGAGTGGTGGCTGCCAGGAGTTGGGGGCAGGGGGAGCATGGGGAGATGTTGGTCAAAGGTACAAACTTTCAGTTATAAGATGAATAAGTTCTAAGGAGTGAATGTACAGCATGGTGACTGTAGTTAATAATACTATATTGTATACTTGAAATTGGTAAGAAAGTAGATCTTAAGCATTCTCACCACAAAAAAGGAAAAAGGTAACTATGTGAAGTGACAAAGGTATTAATTAACTTGATTATGGTAATTATTTCATAATGTATACCTGTATGAAGTCATCATGTTGTACACTTTAAATACATACAATTTTGTCAATTATACCTCAATAAAGTTGAGGGGAAAAACAAGGAGAAATCTTCATGGCCTTAGATTTGGCATAGGTTTCTTAAATATGACACTAAAAGCACAGGTAACAGAAAAATAAATAGATAAGTAGGACTTCATCAAAATTTTTAAATTCTATGTATCAAAGGACACTATCAAGATAGTGAAAATCCACAGAATAGGAGGATATATTTGCAAATCATATATCTGATAAGGGTCTATTATCCAGAATGCATAAAGAACTTTCAAAATCCAGAGGCGTCTGGCTAGCTCAGTCCAAAGAGCATGCGTGTGACTCGTGATCTCGGGATCATGAGTCCAAGCCCCACACTCAGTGTAGAGATTACTTAAATAAATAATACTTAAAAGAAATATCTTTGGGGTGGCTCAGTCAGTTAAGCGTCCGACTCTCAATCTCAGCTCAGGTCTTGATCTCAGGGTTGTGAGTTCAAGTTCCACATTGGGCTCCACACTATGCATCAAGCCTACTTTAAAAAAAAAAAAAAAGAACTCTTACAATCCAAAAATCAAATGCACATTTTAGGAAGCAACAGTCCTCAGCCTGTGGAAGAATGGGGAGAATATGGAACCTAAAATGCAGTGAAGAGGCAATCATAGTGTTCCAGGAGAGACACAGTGAAGCCTGGACCAAAACAGTGGCCAAAGGTAGAAAAAGGGCTGGACAGATTCAATTGATATTGAGGAGACAGACTCAGGAGGCTTGGGATCCGATGGGCTGTGTGAAGTTTTCGTTTCCGCATACTAGTGAGGCAGCCTTTCAGGAAGGAAAAGGAGGGAGATCCCTATTCTTGCATGGACAGAGTGGCTGGGGATGGAGGAAGTGAAAGTGTCTGCCTGCATAAATAGGCAGCAGACCAGTCCTAGCTGACACACGGACCCCCAACTTGCAGCTGTCCACCTCGCCTACCGCTCTGGCCTCACACTCACCTTCTACCACAGCCATGGCTCAGTCATTGGCTCTGAGCCTCCTTGTCCTGGTCCTGGCCTTCTGCATCCCCTGGACCCAAGGTATCAAAGAGGGAGTTGCCTAGGATGGGGAGAAGGGGAGGCGCGGGTGGGAGCCTACCAGGAGCCCCGGCTCCCTGTAAACCCCACCCTGCAGGCAGTGATGGAGGGGCGCAGGATTGTTGCCTCAAGTACAGCCTAAGGAAGATTCCCGCCCAGGTTGTCCGCAGCTACCGGAAGCAGGAGCCAAGCAGGGGCTGCCCCATCTCAGCTATCCTGTGAGTGGGTGCAAGAAGGTGGGTGCAGCTGAGTGGGGAGGGCATGGCGGGCAAAACTAGGACAGGCTTGCTAATGCCCAACCCCCAGGTTCTCACCTCGGAAGCGCTCTCAGCCAGAGCTATGCGCAGACCCTAAAGAGACCTGGGTGCAGCAGCTGATGCAACGTCTGGACAAGCCACCAGCCCCACGGAAACAAGCCCAGGGCTGTAAGAGGGACAAAGGAGCCCCCAAGTCTGGCAAGAAGGGAAAGGGCTCCAAAGGCTGTAAGAGGTGAGGAAGCTAGAGGGACAGTGGGAGGGAAGTGAAGGGGAGCCCTGATCAGCCCCTCAAACCCCTCTTCTGCCCTCCCAGGACTGAACAGCCACAGACCCCAAAAGGGTCATAGCCCAGTGACCAGCCTGGAGCCCAGGAGGCCCCCACCAGCCTCACTGGGGCTTGGAGCCCCAATCCAAGGAGCAAGAAGTGGGCTAGGAGAGGGGGTAGACTCAGGGGCCGCAGAGCAGCCACCTCATGCTGGCCTTGCCTCACCCCTTCTCCTGCTTCAACCATCCCATCTGTATACCCAGCCCTACCCTGCATGGCTACATTGCCCACACCAGGCCAGACCCAGAAAGGCAGAGGAGGGAGAGTCTCCCAGGAAGTGTGAGAGGAGGCAGCAGGACTGTCCCCTCTGAGAAAAGGTCACCCAGGATACTGGACCTGACCCTACTCCCACTGCACCCTACTGCTTTCTTGTAAATACAATTTATATCTAACAATAAAAACCTGTTCCAGCCTCCCACCCAAGTATCTGTTCCTGTGTGTTTGCGTCAATGGGGAAGCCAGTGTCACTACAGGGTGGGGTCACACACTCTGGTCCCAGCCAAGAACTTGACCTGGAAAATTCTATTTTCTCACCTATCCCAAGAGTTTCCTTGCCTCCCAGTTACCCTGGCAGTAGAGGGATCTGGGCTGCTCCCGGTCTCTGAGAAATCCCTGTCAGTGAGAGATGGTGGACCAAGAGCACACATCGCCAAAAGCTCTGCAGGCCTCTGAGACCCTGAAGAGGGCTCTTCCCTGGTTATGTCCAGCATGCTATCACTTCAGGAGTGACCTCCAGATCTTTTCCTAGCTCTGCCTGGGACTGCCACCACTTTCCCTGGGGTCCTCTGAATACGAAGGTCCAAGGACTTCTTTGGGAGGGTCCCCAGAAGGGAGAATGGAACCTAGGCCTGCCTGTAACACAGGCAAACACAAGTTCTACTAAAACCTACCCTATGCACAGTTCCGGCCCTGGGACCCCTTCAGAGCCCCCATCCCTTCCCAAATACCCACACACTCCTGCCCTCATCAGTGAAGCTGGGTCTCTCTTTGTTTAATGGAGCTGTGTGCTTCTCTATTCCTATCTGGGCTTCTTGACTCCCTAAGCTCCCTCCCAGGTGGGAAAGCCTTCTCTCCTTCCCTTTCTTCCCTAGGGTACTTTAGCCCCTTTAACCTCTGAGACCAAGGACTAAGTCTCCTGTGGCAGGTATTTAGAACCCCAGAATTCAAATGCAAATCGGTGTCCTCTCTAAGAAGACTCTGGCCTGGCTCTTCTCTACCTCTTCCTCCCCAGAGCAGAGATCCCCTCATTGCTTCTTTTATCCCCATAGGGGATAAAAGGGATATAGGGAGAGGGAAAACCATTGGGGAGCCAGGCCATGTGGGAAAGAAGGGAATAGATCCTGGGTGAGGGGCGAGAAGCTAGAGGTGACTGCCCCACCACCTTTTCCTTCCGTGGGAGCCTGAGCACACCACATCATTTACTACTTATCATAAAGTCATTAAAGTAAGTGCTGTCTGGTCTTCCTGCAATGGGCGAAGATGGGGGCTCTTCCTACCTATCCTCGTGCAGCAGGTGTGATCTTAGTCTGAAAATTCAGATATGCAAGAATTACTGCATTTGTGTGTGTGTGTGTGTGTGTGTGTGTGTGTGTGTGTTTTAATTATTTTTGAGAGAACATGACCAGGGGAGGGGCAGAGAGAGATGGAGACAGAGGATCCGAAGCAGGCTCTGTGTAGTCAGAACTGCAGTGTGGGGCTCAAACCCACAAATCATGAGATCATGACCTGAGCTGAAGTCGGACACTCAACCAACTGAGCCACCCAGGTGCCACAAGAATTATTGCATTTTAAAATGTTCTTTCAATGAACTTAATCCTACTCCAAGCCCCTGCACTGGAGTGCTAATGAGGAATTCAACATCAGGAAGTCTGGAGATCCCACTTGCCAAGGGCTGTGCAAAGGTCATAGAAACATCAAGGCACAGAAGAGGCATCCTATCTGCTCCCCACACCATCCCATCACTGGACATCAGTCTTACCAGTAAATGCTAAGGCCCCTGTGGTACTAGCAGGTATGACTCTTCAGGTGCTGGCTTCTCAAACTCTTAGCTCTGTGCCACATTAGAGACACGGGAACTCAGCTATAAAAGACTCTGGGCTTGAACCTGGCTTCCCATGACACCCCCACAGAGCCATTCACTCAGATGCTGACACTTGCTTCAACACAGCCAGGGATCACAGCCCATTGCTGGACATACATACCAATTCCCTCCCAGTCAGAAAGACCTTTCTTCAAAATCCTTCCTCTCCCCAGTCCCTCCGGGGCATAACCTCTTCCCAGGTGTGCTTCTGACTTTTACAAAAGCAGAAGGGCCTTTGACATCAGGATGCCTCTATTCTTAGCCATGCCAAAACTCGAGGTTGCTCCGGAGTAAAAGGAAACACATAAGCAGAACTTTGTATTTCGCTAAATTATCCTGTTAATTATCTATGCCTCATCTGTGCCTCAAACCCTGCCCTGAGCAGGCATGCAATATATTCCTTATTCCATCAGAAAACGAGTGGCCACTGTCCTTATCTGCCTTCATCTTTGACAATGTTATCTTGTTCTTTCTTTTTTCTTAAGATGCATAATTTATTTTTTTTAAACAATCTTACATTCTTTTTTTTTAAATTTTTTTTCTTAATGTTTTTATTTATTTTTGAGACAGAGAGAGACAGAGCATGTGCAGGGAAGGGGCAGAGAGAGAGGGAGACACAGAATCGGAAGCAGGCTCCAGGCTCTGAGCCATCAGCACAGAGCCCGATGCGGGGCTCGAACTCACAGACTGCGAGATCATGACCTGAGCCGAAGTCAGATGCTCAACCAACTGAGCCACCCAGGCGCCCCTTAAGATGCATAATTTAAAAAAAAAATAAGTAATAGTCATGGCTTTTCAAAATATCAAAAAACTTTTGAAAACCATTTCCTACAAATTTTTTAAATGTTTTTATTCATTTTTGAGAGAGAGAAAGAGAATGAGCAGAGGCGGGGCAGAGAGGTGGGGGTGGACAGAGGATTCAAAGCGGGCTCTGAGCTGATAGCAGTGGGCCCAATGCAGGGCTCAAACTCTTGAACCACAAGATCATGACCTGAGCTGAAGTCAGAAGCTCAATGGACTGAGCCACCCAGGTGTCCCACTTCCTGTAAATTTTAACTCTTAAGCTACTTCTTCTAGGAGTTAGTGCCATACATCTAAATACTTTGTTCACACTTCTGTTTCTCGGTTTATCTATTTAAACGTTGTCAATTGGCTTCCTATTATAAAAAATGGGGAATTAACTCTTACCAACCCTCCTCTTCTGTCACCCTGTCCTCTAAATATAGTCATACCACTATATTTAGGTCATGATCAGAGTTTACATTATTATCACCATGTAATTGTTCACTGCATAGCACAGTAGTGTACTTGGCTTACTTTTCCTTTGCCACTTGCCTTTTGGGGTTTTTTCTAAGTTCTAATTTCTCTTCCATTTTTAAAACACCTCTATCTTGTCACTATCATAAACTCAATACTTTTCAATGTTTCATCATATGAGATGAATGAAAGACCCAATGTTTCAAATATATGTAATAGAGGAAACTATAGATACGTGTGTTTATAACCTTGAGATAGAAAGAGCTTAAGATGTAAAACCAAAACCAAACCAAGACAAAAAGATTAAAACCATAAAACACAAACCATAAAGGAAAAGATCAACACCATTAAATTCAAAGACTAGTAGGAGTTCAGGGTAAAGATGGCAAATTAAACACATGCATTTATTTGTACTTCTTCCTGAGCCCCAACTAAAACTACAGTAAATGTTTTTGGTGTGTGTATGTGTGTAAAGGACAGAAATGGGAGAGGAGATGAAGGTAAATTTCCAAAAGACTGCTGCTTAGACAAGGAAATATTTCCATAAAAACAAGTACAAAGTGGGGCGCCTGGATGGCGCAGTCGGTTAAGCGTCCGACTTCAGCCAGGTCACGATCTCGCGGTCCGTGGGTTCGAGCCCCGCGTCAGGCTCTGGGCCGATGGCTCGGAGCCTGGAGCCTGTTTCCGATTCTGTGTCTCCCTCTCTCTCTGCCCCTCCCCCGTTCATGCTCTGTCTCTCTCTGTCCCAAAAATAAATAAAAAACGTTGGAAAAAAAAAAAACAAAAACAAAAACAAAAAAAACAAGTACAAAGCATACAATAAAATTATAAATTTGAAGGACTTCCAATGCCTTGCTCATGCATATGTAAAAATAAATATTTTACTGAATAGTAGTATACCTGTGTTCAATAGGGAGACAATGGCTTCTACTAGGAATGTAAAAGAAGAAAAAAAATTCTAAAGAGCAAACATCCCCCAAATTTACAAAATCATCATCCCCTCAATCATGAAAAGCCACTGTAATCCCTGGAATCCAGTTTTCCTTTAACACTAAAGCACTAAAACATTTCATTGCTTTAAAACTGGGTCTATTGAGGGGCACCTGGGAGGCTCAGTCAGTTAAGTGTCCAACTTCAGCTCAGGTCATGATCTCCCAGTTCATGAGTTCAAGCCCTACATCGGGCTCTGTGCTGACAGCTCAGAGCCTGGAGCCTGCTTTGGATTGTGTGTCTCCCTCTTTCTCTGCCCCTGCCCTGCTCACACTCTGTCTCTGTCTCTCAAAAAGTGAATAAACGTTAAAAAAATATATATATTTTTTAAATGGGTCTATTGCTTTAAAACTTTCTGCTAACAATAAGTCACCCTCAGGACCATTCAGAAAATTACTAATACCATGTTTTTAAATGATCTTGTCACTATCTCTCCCATGAAACAACACACACACTTATGAAATGATGGGCCAGCTCCTTCTTGTCAGAGTTGCCTGGGAATTAGAAGCCTCCCATTTCCCCTGGCCCTCCTTTGTGAATCCTTTAAGGACCACTTTGATACAAATGTAAGGGGTTCTGGGGTGCCTGGGTGGCTCAGTCGGTTGAGCGGCTGACTTCCGCTCAGGTCATGATCTCGCGGTCAGTGAGTTCGAGCCCCACGTCAGGCTCTGTGCTGACAGCTCAGAGCCTGGAGCCTGTTTCAGATTCTGTGTCTCCCTCTCTCTGACCCTCCCCCGTTCATGCTCTGTCTCTCTCTGTCTCAAAAATAAATAAACGTTAAAAAAAAAATTCAAATGTAAGGGGTTTGTATCCCATATCCTTAACCCTGTCCAGAGCTAGTGAGACCTCCTAAAAACATCTTAAGCTCAGTAATATGAACCTGAAACGAATTCCAAACTAAGCAATCAGATTTCTCAACCACACCTCCCACAATACTTGGGCCATACTCTGGCTAGCCACTATTTCATTCTTTCCTCATCAACCCAAGCCTTTAGAGGGTCATGATCACCAATGACAGAGCCTTTCTTTTGATATATTCCTTTCAAAAATTAAAAATGGAACAATATAGAGGTACCAGCACAGCACCACTAACACACTTGGCATCTGTACCTTGCATTAGGGCACAGGAATGTCAGAGGGACTGGGCCCACACTTACTATTTATGAAACTCAAAATTAATTTGTTTCCTGGCTTTAAGCATTTACCTGTGAAAACGCCTTCAGCTCACTGGCCTCTTTTGTGAAGTTCTTTCTCTTTCCCACATCCAGGTGCTATTTTTCCTTGTATTTTGGGTCAAAATGATGCTGTGTTGTTTTATGAAATTCATCAATGCTTCTATCCTTTGGCATCAGTCTTGACCAATGAGTTACCATTTTCATAAATGCTTAAGTTGCCAAGCGTCTTTTTTTAACACCTATATTTTTAATTCTTCTATTGGTGTTTACAGTTCCACCTGCAGAGAATGTATTAGCTATGAAAAGAAGCTGAAGACTTTGTTTTCTTCAGGACATCCCTTTCTCGGTGGTGACAAACCAAAACACCCCAGGGAAACTCTGATGCCATGTTCTTGAAGACTTTCGCCTTAGAGCTATGGAACTGTTGTCATAATAAATTTCAATCTAATATTAAGAGAACGAAATTCCACTATTGACCACCTGGGCAGCCAGAGCCAATTTCGGTTCAGAATCCACGCCGTCACTGCCACCACCACTCCCACCCTGTGAAACTCCACTTGACTGTGATAGCTGCGTTGCCCCGTTCCGCCACCAGGAGGCAGCATCGTCACCGCGGTCCTCGGTCGGCTACATGCAAACAGCAGGTTTGTGGGTTGAATTTTGTTTTCATTTCCTTTATCTTTCTGGGACCACAAAGATTTTTTTTTTTATTACTTGTCCTCAAATGTGTCTCATGATAGGCCAGAGGTCTGGCGTTTTCCTGTGTCCAATGACGAATAGTATACATTCCTTTTCCGCTCATATCCATGTTAAAGGCCTTCATCCTCTGGCGCCGAGCCTCACGCCGGCACAGTTAGGCTCTCAATAAACCTTCACTGAACAAAGAAACCCTTTTTTAGGGTTAGCACCGTAATTATGCGGTGTAAGGAATCAATCGGGTGCAGGTTATTCTGTGAAGGAAGTGCCAGAGGTGATGTGAACTTCCTTTAGCCTTTAAGGCAAACATTATTTCGACTTCTACGTTAGTGCCTTGGACTCAGGGTATGTTGGAGTGGGAGTGAGGGAGATAAATATTTGTAGACAAACACAGGCCTTCGCCCGCCCACGCGGCTCTGCCAGCGAGCTGTGTACGGACGAGTTCGGGGGCCTGAGTGGCGGGGATTTGGGGGGAGGGCCGTTGTTCTAAACCTGGGGTAATGGCCACCCGGGGGGGCCTCTGAGACCCACGCTGGCCCCAGGCCCCCGGGGGTGTGGTCCCACTTACAGTCCAAGTCTCCCCTCCGCGTATCCGGCCCGTTGTCCGGGACCTCCGGCTTCGGGGGCCCACGGGTGCCTGGAGCAAGGAGAGCACCAGAAGTCGGCCCGGGCCCAGGAACTTTGGGCCCAACGCCGTTCCCGGACTCTCTGAGGAGCCCCCTGGGTCAGGGCCTCCCCACCCCCCTGCCCCCGCCCCTGCTATAATACCCCTAGCCAACTACAGCTTCCCTACACCTCTCCTCCAGAGCCCCGCCCACTCGAGAGCCTCCCTTCCCAGGCTGGGGCGCCCTCTGCAGGCCTGGGAGAGGAGACACACAGCCACGTACACCACTAACTGCGCGAGGTAGGTATGGGGAGGCCCACACACAGGATGGGCACCTCAGGTACACACATACATACACACACACACACACGACAAGCACATCAGTCAAGCACAGCTCCAGGGACACAGCTTGGGATACACACATTCATTCATTCAACAAACACTAAGCATCTAGTCGAGGTCCTCTCCCCACAATCATTAACTCCCCTACCATGGACTTGGTTGACTTCCCAGGCACAGCTGCTCCCTTCCCTGTCCCAATAGCTATGGCCCACTATCCAAGGTCTGTGATTCCTGAGGTGTGGATATGGTCAAACCAGGAAGCATGAAGTCCGTGTGGGCTCCTTGGAGGAGTGTGGGTATAGGCTGGAAAAAGCTGCCCTGAGCTGTAAGATTTGTCCAGGGCTCACACAAAAGCAACCTGGCTGGGAAGTGGGTGAACTAGGTGAAGCATGTAGCCCACTTAGAGTTCTGTGTATGTGATCAGGAACTGTTTTAAACCCACCTGCTTGGCATCCAGTCCCCCACTTCCACCCCCATTGGATCATCTAAACCAACGGCTAGGGAGTTGGTGCTTAAGCCTTCCACCCACAGACCCTGTGTCCTTTCCCTGTTTGCCATGAAAGTGGGTACCATCGTAACACCCTGACAGCACCCCTCCTTCCCTGATTCCTCTTCATATCCCTGATCTGTCGATGTTGGGGAGCTTCAGGACTTGGAACATGAACCTCTTCTACCTACACTCACTCCCTTGGAGATCTCAATGTCTTATGGCCTTACATACCATCCATATGCTCCCAAATTTGTATTTTTAGCTAAAATTTCTCCCCTGAACTTCAAACTCACATTACCAGCTGCCTACTTAACATCTCCACTTATATATCCAAAATGCTGCTTCATCCTAACAAGTCAAACCAGGCCCCTGATCTTCCCACACACCCACTCCTCTGTAGTCATCCACATCTTGGTAAATGCAACTCCATCCATCACATTGCTCAAGCCAAAAATATTGCAGTATTCTTGCCTCTTCTTTCCTCTCACATTGTATGCTGAACCCCGAACCAAAGCCCATGACTTTACCTTCAAAATATTTCCAGAATCTAATCACTTCTCACCAACTCCCAGTAACATTGTGTCCTCCTCAATTATTGCAATAGCCTCTGACCTGGTCTCCCTGCTTCCATTCTTTGCACTACTTTGATCCGACAGCCAGAAGGAGACTTTAAAACATATCAGATCATGTCACACCTCCATTTAAAACCCTCCAATCGTTCCCCATCTCACTCAAAATAAAACATAAACCCTACAATGGCCTACAAAGCCTTAATTATTTGGCCCATATTAATATCTGACTATATCTCCCACCACTCTTTGCTCACTTCCCTCCCATAACATTGGCCTCCTTTCTATTCCTCAAACATACTCTCACCTCAAAATCTTCACACTTGCTATTTTCTTTGCCTAGAACATCTTCCCCAGATCTCTGAATGGTTCTCTCCCTCACCTTCTTCACATCAGCTTTCTGTTCAAATGTTGTCACCAAAGTTTTCCCTGACCACACTCCCCAATACTCCCTACCCCTCTGGCCTTCTTTATTTTTCTTCATAGCACTTACTGTCCTCTGAAGTATATACATTTTTCTTGTTTTCTTATTGCCTGTCTCCTTCATTAGAATAAAAACTCTGCAAGAGCAGAAACATCCATCTGTTTTGTTTACTGCCGTATCCTAGTGCCAAGAACAGTGTCTGGAACATAGGGGGCCCTCAATAAATATTTATTGAATGAATGTGTTACAAATCCCTTGTTTGTTATTATTTTGTTATTTTACTCTTTCCTGCTGATTCTCAAGGTCTTTCTCAACAGGCATTCCAGGCAGACAGTAATGAAATTTAATTGAGCCCTATTATGCTCCCTCTGCACTATGCTCTTGTATCATTCAGGATCTTGGCGGGAAACAAATGGCATGCCCAGAAAGGTTTAATGGAAAAAAATTTTAGTGAAGGAACCATTCACAAAGGTGAGGGCGGGGTTATGGTAGGCAGCCTCTGCATGTGAATTAGTATACCTCCAAACCTCAGGCTGTCTCTACTTCCCAACAATGTTGACATTCAAAGTACTGCCTGAAATTCTGCCCGCTGAGAGGAATTCCCTTCACCACTGTCTTTCAAGGCCACCTCTGAATGTAAGCAACTGTCTGCTTCTGACGGATGCCAGCATACCTTAGAGAACCATCTAAACATCAAGACCATGCATTTTTCCCCTCTGTTAACTGTAGAAAACTTCTCCTTGAAGGTGTAAGTGTAATCAGAAGAAGAAACAATACAAGTAGGAATCTGAGCCACCTACCCATGCTTTTACTCCCGCCTTCTGAAATTTGTAAGGCCTGATCTCATATGTACAATGGCCATTTAACAATGGAATGATGCTACTGTGCACATCCAACTATATGATTTGCTATAGATAACACCCTTAGGCCACATTGGCACCGAGTGAACTAGAATCTGAGTGTTCACCCAGGCCCAGTGGCAAATCAGGAACTGGTTTTCAAATAGAAAATAATCACTAGCAAAAGAGGTGTGGCCTTACTCCAACACCCTAAGGGTCTTTGCTGTAATTCTCCTATTGGAGCTCCTACAGCACCCTTTTTCTGCCACAGAAAATCTGAAGTTCATTGGATTTATGAGTCATAACACCCAAGTAGCAGAGCAACTTTCCTGGAAACTGGACCTGCTGCTGAGCCCTCCTTGCTCTGGGCTTCATTCAAAATCATCAGCTTTATCGCTTCTCGGCCTTTTGGCTAAGATCAAGTGCAAAATCATCAGCTTTATGTCATATCCAGTAAATATTTTACAGCAGTACACCTAAATATAGCATATGTTGCCTCCAAAATCTAAACTTCCCTTTAAGTATTGTGTCTTTTTCTTCATGATGAAGTTACAACACACCACAGACCACTGTTTTTCAGCTTCTCTCTACCCACAGTAGCCGAGAAACTTCACCTATATGGCAGGATCCTGAATTTTTGTAAGATTTCTTTCTCTCTCTCTGGCACATATGGGTCTTAACTTAAGACCCTTAACTTAAGGCATTTAAGGGGACTGCTATTTCTTGTCCACCAGAGACAGTAAGCATAATGTCGTCAGTTGATATTCTATGAGATGTCAAGATTATGACAGTTGATATTCTATGTGATGTCCTGCTCTTATGACAAAGAGCAGGAATGCTGATACATCCCTGGGGTAAGACAGTGATGGTGTAGTCCTGTCATTCCAATTGAAAAACTGATTTCAGGGTGCCTGGGTGGCTCAGTCGGTTAAGCATCCAACTTCGGCTCAGGTCACGATCTCACAGTTTGTGGGTTTGAGCCCCATGTTGGGCTCTGTGCCGACAGCTCGGAGCTTGGAGCCTGCTTCAGATTCTGTGTCTCTCTCTCTCTCTGCCCCTCCCCCACTCTCTCTCTCTGTCTCTGTCTCTCTCTGTCTCTCAAAAATAAACATTAAAAATATTTTAAGAAAAGAAGCTGATTTCAATGGTCTTTAATTGACTGGTATAGAAAAAAAGGCATGTGCTAGATTATTAGCTGTAATATTCTGTGCCAGGCATTATGGCATCTCTTAGGTCTTTGAAGGTGCTCTAATCTATGCAATTTCTCTAGGAATGTAGCATTACTTTAAGTTTACTATTTAGTGGGAAATGTGATAGGGCAGGTATAGTTTAAAGGACTTCCACTTGGTCTTTTCTACTATAATTTTCCTTATTCACACAGGAATCAGTGTGGACATTTGGATAATTACTAAGTATACCTATTCCCACTATACATTCTGAACCTAGGAAATAATGTGGACAGGTGTTAGAGACCCTCTGTGAGACAGACCTGTATTAAGATCCTCCTGTAACTTGACCTCTATAAACCTTCACTCCAACTGGCAGACCACAGTAGGATTTTGGGTCCCTAAGACTAGCATTAACTTGAGACAGTGTCTAATAATGCCCCAAAGGTCTGAGTATGTCCTATTCTACATTCAGACTCACCCTAGCAAAATGGCTACAGATATATCTATAGAGAAGGCTTAGAGCAGTGACTCTCAAATTTTAGCATACATCAGAATTACAAGAAAGGCTTGTTAAAGTACAGACTGCTGAACCATTTGCAGAGTTGCTGATCCAATGAAGTTGGGGCAGAGCCCAATAATTTGCACTTCTGGCAAGTTCTCAGGTGATGCAGATGCTGTTGGTCCAGGGACCACACTTTGAGAACCACTAACTAGGAGAAAGATGTATAGAATCTACCTGTGAAAGAGACTCAAGCCCTCCCACCTTCCACTCGATCAAAGGGCTTTTGGTTTAGGAAACTGACTTAAGTAGAGGAACTAGGCAAAAGGTTGTAAATCCCCAGTACAATTTGGATCAAATTTTTGCCCACTTAGATGTTTCCACTTAGACAGGTCAAGTAGCACATCAATAAGCTGTCCATCTATTTCATCCCTAGGAATGCTATAATCAATTAGCTAGCACCACAGATCCCTGTGGGCAAAGCACATAAATTACCAACTTGTCCTTACAGTTTATATGTAATTTCATTTACCTTATTGCTTATGGTTAGGTGCCCACATCTGACCTCTACCGCTTAAGGATTCCATTATTCCCCTTGAAATAAGATTGTCCAGTCCCAAGAAGGCATCTTCTATCCTCATCTCTTGCCTGCTAAATAAGCCACTATAGTACTTTTCAGAGAAGTTACTATTCCCTTCATTAAGCTTTTCTTATTGCCTTGGAGAAGGAAGTATCTTTTGGAGCCCTTCAGAGGTGTACAGTTAGTGGTTGTACATAATAAGTGCACTCCAACATTCCCATCTCTCTCAAATTTTGCAGTCCTTCCTCTACTTTGCCCCTCAAAGTATAGTCTATGGACCAGTAGCATCAGCATCACTTAGAAGTTTGTTACAAATGCAGCATCTTGGGGGTGCCTGGGTGGCTCAGTCAGTTAAGCATCCAACTTTGGCTTAAGCCATGACCTCATGGTCCATGAGTGTGAGTCCTGCATCGGGGTCACTGCTATCAGCTCGGAACCCACTCCGGATCCTCTGTCCCCACCTCCCCACCCCTCCCCTGCTTGTGCGTGCTCTCTCTCTCTCTCTCTCTCTCTCTCAAAAATAAAAATAAAATAAAAAAGAAATGCAGCATCTTGGGTTTCACCCCAAACCTACTTAATCAGAATCTACTGGTTAATAAGACTCCCATGTAAATCACATGCACATCAAAGTTTTATGTCAGTGAGGTTCTAACATCTCGACTTTATTGATCAAAGGCCACTGTTGAGTCCACACTTCCAGTAACCAACCCAACAGACTATTAATATCACTCCCAGGTGCTGAACTAATACAATTCTTGGGTGAGGGCACCCATGTCAACAAATTTGTCCTCACTGGTCCCCAAGATTCTTCCAATAGAGTTTCAAGTTCCTGCAAATCCTTCAGCATACACGCTGTTGTTCTTAGAGCACATCTTATATATCCCTGTAGGCCTGGAGACTATGAGGAGTTGTCAGGGTAAGTCTTGAAGAAAAAAATGCATGCCTTAGGAGTTATTAAAAACATGTTTTTAATGGAATAAAGGCCAGGTCATTCATGGTTTGCAGGAGGAAGAAGAGTGTTCTTCTACCAGCAAGAAATGTTCAAAGGAATTTGAAGATATTAAATTATCAGCTTTAGGGGCACTTGGCTAGCTCAGTTGGTAGAGCATGTGACTCTTGATCTCAAGGTTGTAAATTTGAGCCCCATGTTGGGCATAGAGATTACATTTAAAAATTTTTAAAAATTAGGGGTGCTGGGTTGGCTCAGTCAGTTAAGTGTCTGACTCTTGATCTCAGCTCAGGTTTTGATCTCAAGATCATGAATTCAAGCTCTGCATTAGGCTCTGTGCTGGGCATGAAGCTTACTTTAAAAAAATATTAAAATATTATAATTTTTAAAAAAAAAACAAAAAACATTATCAGCTCTGTTTATCTCTGTCCAAACATCCTCATCACAAGTCTCAGAATCCTGCTCCTTTCCAACAGCACCCTAGCATCAGGTATGGTGAGGTTGTGCATTTACCTCACTCATGTGAGGACTTTAAGAGACAAAACAGATGAACTTAAGGGAAGGGAAACAAAAATAATATAAAAACAGGGAGGGGGACAAAACAGAAGAGACTCATAAATATGGAGAACAAACTGAGGGTTACGGGAGGCATTGTGGGAGGGGGGATGGGCTAAATGGGTAAGGGGCACTAAGGAATCTACTCCTGAAATCATTGTTGCACTATATACTAATTTGGATGTAAATTTTAAAAATTATAATAAAAAAGAAAATAAGTTAAAAAGAAAAAAAAAGAAGTTCATGGTATCTTTTCACCCTTTTTTAAAATGTTTATTTATTTATTTGGTAGGGGTGGGGTGCAAGAATAGGGGAGGGGCAGAGAAAGAGGGAGAGAGAGAATCCCTAACACAGGGCTCAATCTCACGAACTATGAAATCATGACCTGAGCCCAAATGAAGAATTGGATGCTCAACCAACCAAACCACCCAGGCATCCCTCACCTTTTTTTTTTAATGTAATTTTGCTAGCATTATCACAAACAGGCAGCCCATTCAACTATATATGTAATCACCATTTGAAATCCCACTTGTGGCCATAGTAATTAAGTACCTCTGTCATTTTTATCTCCTAATGCCTTGTCCTCCACCAACATTACACCCTATGCTTCAGTGGTGATAATCCAAGTGACTGTGATGTTTCTTCGTGCTTCAGATTACTTAGTGTCTTCTTTACCCATGTAAAGGGATTATCTGTGACTCATCAAACATTTGAGCGGCCCAATCCTAGAATCCCATTGTGGGAATCTATTTCCTTGGATCTCTTCTGGTACCATTTACTGTATCAATCAGGATCCTGGCAGGTGGCACACTCAAAAAATTTTAACCAGAAAGACTTTAATAAAGGAGCTATTTAAGGGGTGAGGTGAGATTAAGAAACCAACATGGGACAGTGAGGCACCCAGGGTTTAGCAATAGTGGGAAACCATTACCATACCAAAGCCTGAAGGGGCAAGGGGGAACAGTGTTTCAGGAGCCTTACAGAGAGACCCATAGAGAGGAGGGAGCCCCAAAGGATCTATAACTATAGATCAGTGGTTTTCAGACTCCAGCATGTATCAGTCACCTACAGGTGTGTTAAAATACAGATTATTCCAGTAGGTCTGGAATAGAACTTCAGAATTTACATTTCTAACAAGCCCCCAGGTGATGGTGATGCTGCTGTCTGAAGACCACTCTTTGAGAACAACTACCAGAAAGAAAATTATTCACTGCCAGGACTGCAGCAAAATGAAGGATCTGGGGAATTAACCTCTCTCTCCTACCACCCACTGATCTCCTGCTGCTGCCTCCTGTGGACCAAACTAAAACAGAAGCTGGAGGGCAATTCAGTCTATACAGGTCAGCCTTCCAGAGAACAGAGCAGGGTAGAGAAGAGTGGAGAGTGGATGAGGGTGGGACGACAGAGCATAATCCGAACCACCATAAGCAAAAGAATGCATAGATCAATGGAAAATGAATAGATAGATGAACTGACATATATCTGAATGAAGGATAGAATAATAACAATAGTTAACAGTTGAAGAGTGTTTATTACGAGCCAGCCTCTAAACTAAGGACATTATTTGCATTACCTTAGTCCTAAGGAGTAGATCTAGCACCATTCCTATTTTACACAGAAGGATATTAAGACACAGGAACACCTATGGAGGAACAACTACATGGTCAACTAAGCATCGACAAAGCAGGAAAGAATATCCAATGGAAAAAAAAAAAAAAAAAAAAGACTCTTCAACAGTTTTCCAAACAGGACAGCAACATGCAGAAGAATGAAACTGGACCACTTTCTTACACCATACACAAAATAAATTCAAAATGGATTAAAGACCTAAATGTGAGACAGGAAACCATTAAAATCCTATAAGAGAACACAAGCAGCAACTTCTTTCACCTCAGTCATTGCAGCTTCTTACTAGACACATTGCTGGAGGAAAGGGAAACAAAAGCAAAAATTAACTTTTGTGACTTCATCAAGATAAAAAGCTTCTGCATAGTTAAGGAAACAATCAACAGAACTAAAAGGCAGCCTACAGAATGGGAAAAGATATTTGCAAATGACACATCTGATAAAGGGTTAGTATTTAAATCTGTAAAGAACTTATCAAACTCAACACCCAAAAGCAAATAATCCAGTTAAGAAATGGGCAGAAGACATGAATAGACATTTTTCCAAAGAAGACATCCAGATGGCTAACAGACACATGAAAAGATGCTCAACATCATTCATCATCAGGGAAATACAAATCAAAACCATGGTGAGATACTACCTCACACCTAAAGGAATGGCTAAAATTAGCAACTCAGGAAACAACAGATGTTGGCCAGGATGTGGAGAAAGGGGAACCATCTTACACTGTTGGTGAGAATGCAAACTGGTGCAGCCAACCACTCTGGAAAACCATATAGAGGTTCCTCAAAAAACTAAAAATAGAACTACCCTATGATCCAGCAATTGCACTACTAGGTATTTACCAAAAAGATACAAAAATACGGATTTGAAGGGGTACCTGCACACTGATGTTTATAGCAGCATTACCAACAATAGCCAAACTATCGAAAGAGCTCAAATGTCCACTGATTGACGAATGGATAAAGAAGATGTGGAATATATATACAATGGAATATTACTTAGCCATCAAAAAGAATGAAATCTTACCATTTGTAATGATGTGGGTGGAGCTAGAGTGTATTATGCTAAGCGAAGTAAGTCAATCAGAGAAAGACAAATACCATATGATTTCACTCATATGTGGAATTTAAGAAATAAAACAGATGAGCATATGGGGTGGGAGAGAGAGAGATGGTAACAAACCACAAGAGACTCTTTTTTTTTTAATTTTTTTTAACGTTTTTTATTTATTTTTGAGACAGAGAGAGACAGAGCATGAACAGGGGAGGGTCAGCGAGAGGGAGACACAGAATCCGAAACAGGCTCCAGGCTCTGAGCTGTCAGCACAGAGCCCAACGCGGGGCTCGAACTCACGGACCGCGAGATCATGACCTGAGCCGAAGTCGGCCGCCCAACCGACTGAGCCACCCAGGCGCCCCACCACAAGAGACTCTTAACAATAGAGAACAAACTGAGGGTTGATGGAGAGAGGTGGGTGGAGTGATGGACTAAATGGGTGATGGGTATTAATGAGGGCACTTGTTACGATGAGCACTAGGTGTTAATATGTAAGTGATGAATCACTGAATTCTACTCCTGAAACCAACATTATATTATATGTTAACTAGAATTTAAATAAAAATTTGAGAATAAAAATGAAAATGCTGACTTCAAAAAAATAAAAGACACAAGAACAGGAGAACTTGCACTTTGTGACACAGCTAGCAAGTGATGGAATTTGAGTCCCAGCCAAAGCATTCTATCTGTAGAGTCTCACTCATCAGTACTGTTCTATGATCAATGGACAGTTGGCAGACAGGCAGTGTGCGATAGTGGTAAAGAGTGTAAACCTTAGAGCAAAAGACCCGTAAGTACAAGACACCTACTTGCCATGTGACCTTGTGCTCTGAGCCTCATTTTATTTATGTGTAAAACAGAATAATAATATGATAATAATAAAAATTACTTCACAGTTTTTGTTGGGGAAGCTAGTAAAATCAAGTCCTTGATTCAGAGCCTAATGTGTAGTAAACAATTAGAAATACTGTTACTATTATTATTACTAATGGATGGAAAGAAAGATAAGTTAGAAACTTATGAGGAAAACACCTCCCCAATCCAAAAGAGGGTCTAAAACGTCAGTGGGATCTTTGAATGAGTGTTCCCATATTAATTTCCCTTTTGAGTCCTTCTCTTCTCATCTATCTCTGGCCTTTCTCATAAAGATGGGAAATCACTTGTCCCCTGCTCCATCTGTTGATTCCTTGAAATTTGGGGATTGTCTGAATATGAGCTGACCAGTACCTCTCCCTAAAAATCCCCTCTTGGTTCCCAGGATTGAGAGGAGGGGAAAGATGAAGGGGGCTATTCCAGGCCAGGCTCCCTCCAGCTGTTCTGTTGACCCAAGTGTTAAACATATGAACATGGTAAAAGAGAAAAGGGCAGTGCTGGCTGAGCCAGGAAGTTGAATCCCAGAGGCCTGAGATGTGGGATAGGTGCTGGGCATCCTCCCAAGGAAATTCTCTTTCAACTATACTTGTCCCAAGGAAGGGACTGGTTCCCAGATAATGGATGGGCAGGCACTAGGAGGTTACCCCAGGCTCCATGGTTGTTCTGAGAGCACCAGAGAAGCATTCCTCACCACCACCCATACCAGAGAGAATAACCACAGAGACAAGAGTGAAAATGAGGGATAAGGCTAGGGAAGGGTATGCAACTCCTCACTCTGCACCCCACCCCAATCCTGACTATCACCACTGAAAGCCATGGTTAATGATGCAAATGCCACTGATGCAATAATGGAGAACCTCTATCTGGAGCTGACATTGCAAGGTCCCTTCTCTTGGCGAGACTGCAGACTGCTTAGTTTCTCCGAGATGAAGCCAAAGAAAGCAGAAGAGCAGGGAAGCTACTGAGGCGGGAAAAGGGAGGGCAGGGTCAGGTTCCATCAGAAAAAGGGGGGCAGAGGGGAATCCACGGAAGGGATGTGGAGGGGAATTTCTGAGCAGGGAAAGTGAAAGTTCCAAGCCATAAATAGGAGGCAGTCGCAGCCTCACACAGGCTTTCGCACTCACATTCCCAGACCCCCTCACATCCCACAAGGACTCCTGTGCACTTCCCATTGCTCCCTCCCACTCCCAGCCAACTTTCAGTGTCACACAGACTCTTGCACACACCCAGAGATTCACCCGCACTCCCGCTCACTGCTGGTCTGCCTCTGTTCACCCTCCATGGCATCCCCTGCAGCTGCACTACTGGCCCTCAGCCTGCTGATTCTCTGGACCTCTCCTGGTAAGCCTTATGGTGGGGACAGGGGGTGGGGGTGTCTAAATGTCAGACTATTTGATGCTGGATGTGGGGACACTGAATTAGGTCTCCATGTTTGGGTGAATCCAGAGGTTCCTTGAACACTGTGTGTGTGTGACTGTGCATGTGCCTGCGTGTGTGCCTGTGAGTGCCTGGGCCCCTGAATTCCAATGTTTGTCCGTCTCTTGGTGTATCCCAAGGCCTATGGCTACCTTCTCTCTGCAGCCTGTTTCCTGGTGCCTCAGTTTCCCAGACAGGAGAAAACAGTATATATCTGCTTACAGGAGAGAGAATGGGAGACAGGGCTAGTAGTCAAAATATTTAACAATTCATAAGTCCTCTAACCCCAGCCTCCTGCTACTCCCCACCCCCGACTCCCCACCTCCCCTCCCCACCCCCGTGCTGTGTACAGCATCAACTCTTCATTGATGCAGCAGTTGAGAGGTCCTGGGAGAGAAGTTGGGATGATCAGGGCAGCAGGAAGGCATTTATGAGGCCTAGGGCAGTGGTTGTTTACCAAACAGCTTAGAAGTATTTCAATATATTTAGCAACCACTAGGGCCATATTGGTATATACCAGCTGAATAACTGATTTAGCTGCCTACACACACAGACGTGTGTCCTTAACCTCAGTTAGGGCTACATATGGCCTCCCTTCCTCAGGGTCCCTATGCCCTGACACTACTTTCTTTCCCATATCCCAGCTCTGGGTGGTGCCAACGATGCTGAAGACTGCTGCCTGTCTGTAACCCAGCGCCCCATCCCTGGGAATATTGTGCGGGCCTTTCATTACCTCCTCATCAAGGATGGCTGTAGAGTGCCTGCTGTCGTGTGAGTTGTGGGGAGGAACTTGTCTAGCCTCAGCCTCCTCTCCCCCATCAGCCATTGGTGATACCCCCACCATCTTATCTCTCTTCTCCTTGCCAAGCCCAACCTCTTCAAGTAAGCGCCTGAAACTGGTTCCCAGATGTGGTCCCCACATCTTCCTGCCCCTCACACCAGGGCCTACCAGAGATCTGGGTTCCAGGGCTCCACTGTTTCTGATAACTGACCTGTGACTCTAGGTTTACCACACTGAGAGGTCACCAGCTCTGTGCACCCCCAGACCAGCCCTGGGTGGACCGCATCATCCGGAGACTGCAGAAGAACACTGCAAAGGCAAGCCCAGCCCTCCCCAGCCCTGCCTCCTCCCTCAGAGTCCTTGCCCAAAACCCCAGCCCATGACCTTGACTCTTCTTCCTCCCCTAGAATAAGCGCCACAGCAGTTAACCCATGACAGCCCCAGAGGAGCCCTGTAGACGCCTGAATGAGGGGATATGAATCACTGCAGCCCTGGGGAACCAAGGACCAAAAGGGAGGATCAGGCCTCCAGCAACTCTGTACCAGACCTGACCCAGCTGGGACAGGGCCTGCAGTGTCAATGTGAGTGTGAGTGTGAGCAGGCATGAGTGTGGCAGGAGCACAGCTTCTCCTCCACACCCAGACTGCAATGCTTCCAATAAAGCCCAACTGGTACTCATGGATCTGTCTGTTTGCTGTTTGTTTTCTGTCCAAGAGGACCAGGATAGGAAATAGGGAGATGGAATGGCAAGATCTAATTTTCACTCTGCAACCTAAGCAATCTTCTCATGGACTCCTACTTAATACCTTGGGTTTTCAGGATCAACTCCCACAATCAGGGCCCCCACCTCATGTCTCTTCACAGCCCTGTGACACTCAAACTTGTGTCTGTTCAATGATTGAGCCAAACTCTTTCACGCCTCCCAGTCTTTGCTCTCCAAGGCAAAGTATCCAGATGTCTCAGGGATCAGGTTTCACCAGGGCGGGAAGGGGCTTATCAAGAACCAGTTCTCATGGCCAGGGGCAGGAAGAGGCCCAGCTCTACTATCTGGGGGGAAAGTACCCAAACAGCCATGCCATTCCCTCTGTCAGGAACACTCTTCTCTCTCATTGGCTCACCTACCTTCCCATCTGGTTCTTAATGACTCTTTCTCCATGAGGCCTTCCTTGACTCTAGGCTGGGTTGGGTAGCCTCCCTTCATCCCAAGTCTTCAGAGAGCCCTGCTCCTCTCCCCTTGCAGTACTCATCACACTGAGTTATAACTGATAATTTGTCAGCCTTCCTGGACAGGGATGATGCCTATTTTGGTTTCCACTGTCTCCCTGGTGTCCAGTATACTGCCTGGCACAAAATAGTCGCTCAATAAATATTTGTCTAGAAAATGAATAAATATCTGAGGAAAGGCTTAACAGCCAGCAGTGAGTGTCCATATGTCCATACAGAATCTGACTTTCAGGCCAGCCTTCCTCTCTCATTCAGTCAGGCTGAGCCAGGACCAGCCCTGTTTGAGCAATCCTGGGGCCACGCTTATCTGGTAGTGTGGGATAGATAGACCTGGGAGCCAGAAGTCAGAATGGGAGAGGGCCCAGCAAGTGGAAGAAGGAGTAGCCAGGGAGCTAGGGAGATTCAGCATGGAGGAATCCACCACCATCTCTGCAGCCCATGTGGGCACCAGGGCCAAGGTAACACTAAGACCAGGGAGTGATAAAAGAGTCTCCTCTTTGAGAGATGAAAGCCCTGTGACTCTTGGAGCATACTACAGGGCTGCTCTGGGAGGAGTGAACCCCTATGCTTGCGATGTCCTCTGAGGAAGCTGCTGGTCTCCAACTATGGCCTCTAAGGGACTGTCCCACTGAGAGCAGCAAGCCTGTGATGCTGAGGTTGGATGGTAGCTATGACACTGGACTGAGCATCATCACCCGAGAAGAAGGGTCATCACTGTACCAGATATTCCTCATCTGGCAACAAAACCAGGCCTGGGCAGCCTGGAAAGGGGAGCAGTGGTGAGGGGATTGTGCCAGCCCCTCCACACTGAGCTGAAATCATAGCAGCTTCTTCCTGCCCTCTGCTTCCAGAAGTAGGTATTCAAAACCTCAGATATCCCAGGTCTTAGAGTCACAAGGAATGGGTGGGATGGGGATAATTTGCAAAAACAACTGCTATGGCTGGGAAATTTGGCTGTGATGCCTGGAAGAAATTACTCATCCAATCCATGCACCCATGCATCCATCCATTTAGCTGTCTCTGCATCCATTAGACTGCCATCCATCCATCAACCCATCTACCCATCCATTCATTAAGGCAGTCAACCATGGAGCTCCAGAGGTCCCAGCTATAGACACCTTTTGAACCCTGTGCCCTGCTCTCCAGCAGGCAAAGGACAAACACAGGTGTGAAGGGAGCACATTGCCTCAAATCCTTCTCAGTTTCCAGTGAAGCCAAGTGGAGGTCAGCCTGCCACAGAGGCAGACACAAAACCTCCCTCTGGACTCTCGGGAGAGAAACCCAGATAAAGTAGGGGAAGTGAGGGAGGGAGCCCTGAGGTAAACGCTACAATTACAAAGCCCCTTGAACACTACCTCCCTGATACTGCCACTGGGAGATGGACGGAGGGGGACAGGAACAAGTCCTGAACTCAGTGCCCAGCCCCAATCCTACTTCTGCACTTCATTGTACCACTCCAATCAAGTCCCTTCCTTACTCCCCATCTCCAACACCTTAGTTCCCCCATAAGTCAGGTGTACAAGGAGGGGAACCTAATTTTTAAGAGTCCCTCCAAAGATATGACTCATGCATCTTTGGATCTCAGGCTAAAACCGCAGCATTCACATAGCCTCCCCCCGCAAAGTCATGCACATTCAGAAATGTCCCTACTTCTTGGGTCCCAAGGGATACCCTCTGGGAACAAAGAAGAAGCTGAGATTCAGGAAGAGAGAAAATAATTCAGGAGCTAGTGAAAGAGCTTGGATTGAACAGTCTCTTGCCACACCCTGGAGGCCTGGTGAGTGAGGAATTTCAAGGAAGTCTGAGGGGGTGAACACTAGAGTACCACAGGGAGCAGGGATGCAGCCTTCCCCAACCCTTCTCCAGCCAATGCCTTCTCTTCCCCAGCCACCAGCCCCTCCTGGGCACTCGGTCTTATCCTCTTATCTCCTGCCAGATACAGGAGATTGCTCTTAGCCCAGCAATCTGAGACTTGTCCTTCCCCACTCAAATATTCTCAGCATTGTGACTTTATCTGTTCACACCTGCTCCCTGTTTCACTGTTATTTACCCACAAGTGTTATGTCATTTTGCCAAGTTATGGCAGGCCAGAAGCCTACCTGACAATGATGAGGCTTCTAGCTTCTCCAAGGGATAGTATGGACTTCCAGCTCCTCAACCAGAAGACAGGGGCCTTACTGCCTGGCTCTAGGTAGACACCCTCCTGTCTAGGACCCATGGCACCTGCTACAGGTTTAAGGTCAGCAGCTGAGTGAAAGCCCCCTACCCTGAAGGCCTATGGCCCTAGCAAACAACATCTCCCTAAAGGGACCTGACATCCCTGCTCAGAGAGCTCCCCAGCTCCCATCTACATGATGGACAAAAAGCTCTCTGTCCTGTCTATTGATAGAGTTCCCAGGGAAAGGGATTGGACCTGTTGATCTCAACTGTCAATATTGTTTTGCTCAGGGGCTGGCACAGAACAAGGCCCAGTACTCTTTTGATTAACAAAAAATGTAACTGAAAATGGCCCTTTCCCACAATACCCCATCCCACTCATACCTGGAGCACATCCAGTTCTCAAGACATGGGGGTTGTCTCTGTTACATGGGTAAGTGTTTGGTAAGAGCCAGCCCCATACGGTTTTGATCATACTTTCATCAGCTCATGTTCAATTTCTTGGTAAGCCCCCACCCCCAAACCCCCCCTTTTCTGGTCTCCGGGAAACTTTGAACCAGCCAGAAAATCTTGGAAATCACAGTCTCACAAAGGAGCAGGACTCCCAAGTGGGGGAATTTCCTCTAAGAACCCCTCTGTAAGAATAAGCCAGCATTTCTCTGATCAGAGAACTTCCTCAGTGGTCCCTGAGACTTGTCCATATGGAAGGACATGGCTCTGTAATACCAGCTATTTCACCACTAGTGCTGGGCACTGCTTTAAGTATTAGTATCATTCTATGTTACAGCTGAGGAAACTGAGGTGCAGAAGTTAAGTAGCTTGCCCAGGCTGGACAGATAGTGAAGTGTTGGGAGGGGGGCGGGTCTTAGCTGGGCAGTTTGGCTCCAGAATCTGTACTCTTAGCTACAACAATACCACCTCTCTGAGTTGACCCATTTCCTAAATAAAGTGGGAAACAATACAGCAAGGCCAGGTCTGAGGAAGTGACCCTCAGGGAACAGGGAAAGTCATTACTTTGGGGTGCTAATAACATGCCAGGCTCCAAGCTGAGTCCTTTATGTGCATTATATCATTGCATCCTCTAGCAACCCTATGAGATGGAGATCACTAGTCCCATTTTCTATATGAAGAAATTGAGGCCCAGAGAGGTAGTGTAAACTACCAAGTTCACTCAACTAGTGAGTGGCAGAGCTGAGATTGCACCCCAAGACTGCTTGAGGGGTAGCACTTGGGCTGAGGGCTGAAGGCTGAGATGTTCAGTTGGGGTAGAAAGGCTTGGCTTGCTAGGAAAAGCTAGGAAAAAAACAGAGGAGAAGCTGGAGGCTCAGACAGGACATCAGTGCTTGAGCCCAGACACAGAGATGCCGCCTGGAGGGCTTCTAGCCTCCTGGGCTCTCCAGCTAAGGGGAAGTTAGCTTCCCCAAAGCTTCCAGGAGGTAATAAGCACAGCTCTCCAGGTCTATTCAAGCCTCAGTTTTCCCAAAGTGGAGCAGTGAAGATGGGGATCAGGCTACAAATACGCCCACATTCTTAACTCCATTCCCAGGGGAGTATCAGAGGCCAAGACCAGGTGACGTTAAAAGGAAAAGAGGAATAGAAGGGTAGGACCTGGGATCCCAAAAAGTAGGGGCCAGACATTGGGGTGCTGTGGGCAAGGCTCCTGGAAGGGGCGGGGCCAGGCTTCTGAGCCAGCCAGGTTCTGGAGGGAACCTCCACAGAGCAGAGCATCTGGGGACCACAGGGGTGGGATCAGATTCCAGAAGGACTGGCATCTAAGGGCCATGTCCATCTTCTGAGGGGCCAGGATCAGGCAGGACAGGGGAGGAGGCCCTACTCCTGTTCCTAGGACCTTCTAGTCTTCCATGGCTCCTGTGGGGAGGCACAAGATGTGAGATTTCCTGGGCTCCAACACAGCAGAAGTGGGATGGTTTGAACCCCAGCAGCTTCCACAATGCCCTACCAGGACAACTGGATCCCCCAGGGCTCTGGTTGTCAGAATCACAGTCCCTGGAAATCTGGACCCATCACCATCAAAACCTCAATCATCTTGCTGATCTCATACCTGTCAGATCATCATTTCAAGGAGCATCCTCCAAGAAGAAACCACCCCTTCCTTCCAGGGGCCCAACACTTAAAAGCCTTCCATCAATCCAAGAACACCTACTGAAAGGACATCTCAATACCTAATAATGTCCCCATTGCTGACAGAACCCCCATGAATGTCAAAGTCCCCCATTACTATAAGGTCGCTATTCCTCTCAGGGAAGTCTATCACTGTCAGGAACACCAGGCCTGGTGTTCAGGATGTACAGTGCAGGACATCCACATTGTACAACTCCAGGGACACCATTTTCCCTGTAGTCTAAGTAAATGGAACCTCTTGGCATGGCAGCGCTAAGTGTCAAAATATCTGTTAGTGTAGGACCCCCCATAGTTTAAGGGCTACCATGACATAGGGTCCTAGCTTGGCAAATCATTGTGTCTAAAGTGATGCCACATCACTGGAACCCAGAACATTTATTCTTAACAGGCACTGTTCTAGGTGAACAAGACAGATATGGTCTTGGGCTTCATGAAGCTGAAGAAATCCTCTAACAAAGGTTACAGTACCTGCACACCACACCAAAAAAGGCAAATATACAAATGTATTAATAAAGATTCTTACTTGCAAGCTATTGAAACTCACTAGCTGATTTAAACAGAAAAGTAATTTATTGAAAAGACCATAGGAAGTTGTAGAAAACAGATGACTAAGGGAGGCTGAGCAGCCAGAACCATTTGCAAAGCTTGCAATAGAACCAGGATAGTCCAGACATCCCTCCAGGACAGCATCCCCAGAAGGGGATACCAAATTCCAGTACCACCCTTATGTCCAGACAACTGGAGCCCCTGCCCTGCATTCCATGTTTCAGAGGGCTCTACTCTGGCTCTCCTCCAGTCATATCTCTGGACACAGGACACAGAGGACACAAGAATAAGGAGACATGCTGACCTGTAGCTTGTGCTTCTCCTTCTAGATCACATTTCAGGAACTGAAAACTAGAGAATTCCCTGCCCAAGTAGTCCCAAGCAGCTTCCAGAGTCAGGCAGTCCTCTTCCAGAGAGCCATCCTTCCTAGAATGGACTGCATCACTCTCTGCATCCAGAGAGTTGCCAGGAGGTAGCTATTTCCAGGGAACATGGAAGGAGCTTGTATGTATGGGGCTAGAATGTCTACACCAGGCACATGAGGCTCTTCGTGGTACAGGATATAACTGAGGGTAGGAAAAGGAGGAGGACAAGTAGAGCACTGAAGTAAGCTCCCTTTACCACCTCATTCCATCATGGAACTCCAAGGAGTCTAAGAATTCTAAATTTGAACCTGACCTTCAAGATGCTCTAAAAGCATATTTTTCGGGGCGCCTGGGTGGCGCAGTCGGTTAAGCGTCCGACTTCAGCCAGGTCACGATCACGCGGTCCGTGAGTTCGAGCCCCGCGTCAGGCTCTGGGCTGATGGCTCGGAGCCTATTTCCGATTCTGTGTCTCCCTCTCTCTCTGCCCCTCCCCCGTTCATGCTCTGTCTCTCTCTGTCCCAACAATAAATAAAAAACGTTGAAAAAAAAAAAAAGCATATTTTTCAAGGCAGTAAGAAAGGTATATTTTTATTTGATTTATAACTTTTAAATATTTAGATACACGGTATGTTGGCCTTCATTTGTACTGTTACTTCAAGCCCCACAAGTATCTGGTGATCAGCTTGCCAGGTTCTACATCTGGAATCACAGCTACAGTGTCCCTGGAAAACACGCGTCACCTCTGCCACCATTCCTACCACTATCAAAATATATTCTCTACTACTCCTGCTCCTTTGCATCACTACTATCTTCCTATTCACAATCTTGGTAAGGTTTTTCTAATTGGCTAAGCCTAAGTCATGTGCCCAAGGGGGCTAGAAGAATTAGAATGTGACCTTTGGGTATTATATGATGGAAAGTAACTTTTGGTTAACTAAGACTAATACAATGGGAAATTCCTCACATATAGGAAGGAGTTAAGGTTGTGGGCAGTGAAAACAATGATAAATACCTCTATAGTCTATCCTCTGGCTATCCAACATCAACATACACCATTTGTCCAAAACCCTAGCCTTCTTAAAAATTTAAGGGTATCATATAATATAATATCTCTTTTGCTCACACAACCAAAAAACTTCACCCCTCTCCAAAGAGACACTGTTTAGAGCTTTAGCAATTACCACATCTGTCTTATTTAGCTTGGTCTTACATAATAAAATATCATAGTCTGGGTGGCTTAATCAGTTGACATTTATTTTCTCATAGTTCTATAGGTTACAAGTTCAAGATCAAGGTGCCAGCATAGTCAATTTCTGTTGAGAGCTGGTGAGACCTCTCTACCTATCTTGCAGATGACTACCTTCTCACTATGTCCCATGACAGAGAGATCTCTCTTTTTCTTCTCTTTTTTTTTTTTAATTTTTTTAAAGCTTATTTATACACTTTGAGAGAGTGTGTGTGTGCATGGGGGAGATGCGGGGTGGGTAGAAAATTCCAAGCAGGCTCCACACTGTCACAGGGCTCAAACCCACAAACCCTGAGATCATGACCTGAGCTGAAATCAAGAGTCAGACGCCCAACCAACTGAACCAGCCAGGTGCCCCTCTCTTTCTCTTCTTATAAGGCCAAAGTCCTATCAGATTAAGGTCCTACCCTTTGACCTCATTTAACTTAAATTACTTCCTAAAGACTCTATCTCCAGATATAGTCACAATGAGGGTTAGGGCTTCAACATATGAATTTTCAGGGGATACAATTCAGCCCATAGCAAAAATCCAATTCTAAATCCAAGATCTCAGGGTGGCATCCATTCTTCTTCTAGTTTGTTATTATATCATCTCTATTCTACAAAACCTTGTAACCACCACCAACACACCTGATTGGTCAAGGATAGGCTGGGTTATGCTGAAATAACAAATGACACCAAATCTGAGTACCTTAACACAACAAAATTCTATTCCCCATGCATATCAAGCCTGCTGTGGTTCTAGGCGGGACTTTAGCACAGCTGTGTTCCATGTGGTAGCTCAACATTCCAGACTGCCTTGATCTCTCAGCATGCTTCTTCATCTCAACACATGTTTCCATGATCACTGCAGCCAGGAAAAACAGTCAGGGGAACTCTTGTTTAAACACTTCTATCTACAAATGACACATGCCATTTCTATACACATTTCATTGGCGAAAGTGGGTCATACAACCATGCTTAACTTTAAGGGAGCAACTGCCAGGAAGAGAAATAAATCACCGTCTTTGTGAGTAATAATAATATCACCACAACAATCTATCTTCAAGAATGGATTAAATGAGGATGAAAGAAAAGGGGAGTCAGTTAAAGAAATGGGGACATTTCAAAACCAGGAGAAAAATATGGTTAAATGCTATAGTCAGTAGTTCTGAAGCTAGCCCTGAGGCTTAATTAGCATTTTTTATGTACTTCCTTCTCATACTAGTTTTCTATTGCTGTGTGACAAATCACCACAAATTTAGCAAATCCAAATTTCTTATCTCACCGTTTCTGGGGATCAATAGTTCAGGTAAATGTTGACTGGGTCTTCTGCTCAGGGTCTCACCAGACTGAACTTAGGTGTCAGCCAGGGCTGCAAATTCATTTCAGATTCAGAGTCCTCTTTCAAACTCACAAAATATTGGCAGTTGTGCTTGTAGAACTGAGGCCCTGAGTTCCTATAGCTGCCTGCCACATGGCTCTGTCTACAACATTGTAGTTTGCTTCTTCAAAGCCAATATGAGAGCATTTGCTGATGCTTATTTCTTTTCTTTTTTAAAGTAAACTCTATGCTACATGTGGGGCTTGATCTCATGACCCTGAGATCAAGAATCACATGCTCTACCAACTGAGCCAGCCAGGCACACCTTTTAAAAAAAATTTTAAGGCTGGGGCACCTGGGTGACTCAGTTGGTTAAGGATCCGACTTCAGCTCAGGTCATGATCTCATGGTCCGTGGGTTCGAGCCCTGCATCAGGCTCTGTGCTGACAGCTTGGAGCCTGGAGCCTGCTTCAGATTCTGTGTGTGTGTGTCTCTCTCTGCCCCTCCCCTGCTCACACTCTGTCTCTCTGTCTCAAAAATAAATAAACATTAAAAAAAAAACTTTAGGCTGCTGCTTTTTTCTTACCTCTAGACATTTTTTTTAAATGTTTATTTATTTATTTTGAGAGAGAGAAAGAGAGCATGAGCAGGGGGAGGAGCAGAGAGAGAGGAGAGAGAGAATCCCAAGCAGGGTCCACACTATCAGCTATCAGCGTGGAGCTTGATGCAGGACTCAGTCTCAGGAACTGTGAGATCATGACCTGAGCCGAAATCAAGAGTCCAACACTCAACCGACTGAGCCACCCAGGTGCCCCTAGACACTTTCTTAAAGGGATCACCTGATTAGGTCAGGCCTATCCAGGGTAATCTCCCTTTCAATGAACTCAAAGTCAACTGATTAGGGACCTTAATTACATCTGCAAAATCCTTCCATTTTGCCATATATCATAACCTAATCCCATGAATGATATCCCATCATATACAGGTCTAGAGGTCAAGGGGATCTCCTCAAAGCAAGAAGCATACACACCAGGGGGCAGGAATTTTAGAATTATGTTCACCACACTTCTTCTGTGATTCATTCCCTCTCTACCTCCAACTGGTAGTTCACTTGGTTGACATTCTATGACTGCTAAGGGACCTAAACCTTCATGCCCAAGGAAGACAAGCCCCTAGTAGTACTGCCTGATTAAGGTCACATGGGACTTCCATTAACTTTGACCACTAGGCATGGCATCACCAGGAGAAAGCGCCCCAAGTACCCCAGGTATTATCCACACACACATAGCCTCTGTCACCATGTACCCTTCCCCTTCCTCACCCACATTGGGATTAATCCCAAACCCCTGTCTCTCCTCTGAGCCTTTGTACTTGTTGTTTATTCTACCTGGAATATCCTCCCTCCAGCCTCAACCATCCTCGAGGCTCTGCAGAGATCCCTCCTTCATGCAGCCTCCTCTGCATTCTCTCTGGGGCCCCAGGGCTCTTCATCTCCAGCCACAAAAATCACTTTCTGCTCTGGGTTCAGGAGCCCTTGTTTCCTATACTTCCCCCAAGCAAGCTCAGCCCAGGCCCAGGAACCCTGGGGCCAGGATTAGCCCAAAGTGCAGGAAATTAAGGAGAGGAGGTGCTCAGGAACCCCTGGCAATGTTGTTACTTCAAGCTCCAGAGCACAGAAGGTAGGAAAGGGGGGTGTACTATTGCTCAAGACTTCTCCCCATTCTGATGTCCTGTCACCTCTGGAAGTCCTGTGCAACATTCTACCCACACTCTGAGACTGAAGGGCTAAGCTCTGACCCCCTGGCTGGGCCAGGACCCTCTGGATACGACAGAAGGTTTGAAGAAGGATGGGGTGTGAAGCAGACCCCTTCTCAAGGATCAGGGACTTTCAGGGGCTGAGTCATTTGGTTTCTTGCTCAATTCCAGCTCCTTTCTGGAACAAGACAGCCCAGGCTCCTCAGGCCAGGAGACACACATTTTCATTTTCTGTATACACTAGACGCCCTCTAGAGGCCCTTTGAGGTTTAGAGCCCAGGCCAGGGGCCTCCTAACCCCTTTACCCTATGCAATAGATGCTCCCTGCAGGCCCTGTGAGGTTGGAAACCACAAATGGATAGACTGAAGCAGCCAGAATACACAGCCACACACAAACAAGTGCCAACACCCTCCCCCACCCACATATGTCCATACCCACATACACATACACAGGCACCCAGTCAATCACTCATATGCATCAGAGGACACACCATAGACATTTAATCTTATAATCACAATATGGACACAGAGGCATATCAGACACACACAATTCACACACATAGTCACAGACACACAAACACACAAAGACACATGAACATAATCTTTTCTCCTAGAAAAGAGGTTTTGTGGAGCACCTGGGTGGTTCAGTCAGTTGAGCATCCAGCTCTTGGTTTCAGCCCAGGTCATGATCTCATGGTTTGTGGATTCGAGCCCCACATCAGGCTCTGCATTGACAGTGCAGAGCCTCCTTGGGATTCTGTCTCTGTCTTTTACTCTCTGCCTCTCCTGCATTCTGTCTCTCTCAAAATAAAATTAAAAAAACAAAAAAATTTAAAAAGAGGGGGAGAAGCCAAGATGGTGGAAGCATGGAAGTTTTTTTGCATCTCACATCCATGAAATACAGCCAGATCAACACTAAACTATCCTGCACACCTAAAAAACTGATTTGAGGATTAACACAACAATCTGCACAACCTGAACCACAGAACTCAGCAGGTATGTGGTGCGGAGAGGTGAACTGGAGGAGAAAGAAGCAGCGGAGGGCAGGGAGCTGTTTTTGCTTGTGGAGGGAAGACAGAGACAGGGGGAGAGTACAGGAAAAGCAACCCCCCCCCAAAATAAAGCAGCAGGAGAGAAAGTGGAAAAGTGGAAACAGCTACAGGGACTGCACTAAAAAGGGAGAAAAGAGAAAGGAGAGGGTTTAAATTCCACTAAGACTATATAAAGAGGGGGAGTGCAGAGTCTGAAACTCCACAGCTCGATACCTGGTGGTGCTTTGGTGGGAAGGGTGAATCCCCAGGAGCAGAGTGAAGTTTAGGGTCTTCAGGCCACAACAGGAGAGGTGGTTCCCCCGCTGGGAAGACATCTGGTAGAGGCTCTGTGGTTCCCCCAAAGGCAAAGGCTCCAGTGGGCCCCGGAGAACAACCACATTCGCTGGTGCTGGAACAAGGTCGCTGGGGGTGAAGCCTGGTGTCAGCTGTGTGCTGTGATTGGCCATAATCCCTGAAACACTGCTGCCATACAATCACGTGAACTTATTCTGTGGTGGACTGGGACCCACAGCAGTCTCTGGGGCCATCTGCAGCAGCACAGTACCACAAATGTTCCTGGGTGTAGCTGGCACCTGGCCATTGCTGGGTGAGAACCTCCCGCAGAAAGGCAGACGGGGTCAAAGCCAAAGTCCCTCAAAAGTAAGGGGTCAGGAAACACAGCCGCATCTGAAATAAAACTCAGGAGGGAGGTGCTGCCTGGGGCTTGGTCACAGACAGTGTAAAAGTGAGGAGCAGGCAGAAGCCAAAGACAAAGGATGGGGGCGCAATTGTTGACCTAGGAGAACAGAGTTCCAATACTACAGGCTGGATAGCTAGGTGACGCCATTTTCACCGCTCCCATGCACGCACATACACACCTCCAAGCGCCACAACAATCCACACCAGTAGGCTAAGCAGCACCATCTAGTGGAGATCGGAGCCATTACACTAAGCCCCGCCACAATGGGCTAACCTCGCTCTTCAGGAACACAACTCTCTCTGCCTGCTTAGTTTACAGACTATAAAGCACTTCATAGTTTGACTTCTAGGGGAAAACGAAGTAATTTCAATCGTATTTCAGTCTGTTCGCTGGTCCATCTATTCAATTTTCTTTTTTTTTCTTGTTTTTGTTCTTTTTCATTTCTTTTTCTTGAATAGAGAAAGAGAAAATTTTATTTTTATTTTCAATTTTTATTGAAAATATTTTTCTTTATTTTTTATACTATATTTTTTACTTTTGTGTAAATATTTTCAAATTCTATTTTACTTCCATCACTTCATTTTATTTCAGTGTTTTTTTTTTCAAATTTTCAAACAATTTCCTTTTTTTCTTTCCCCTTTTTTCTCTAAACTGTTAAGCCCCTTTAAACACCCAGACCACAACACCTAGGCTCTAGCATCATTTATTTCTTTTTTATGTGTGTGTTTGTTGTTTTTAAATTTTTAATTTTTTAAGTTTAATTTTTTTTTTATTTTTTTACCTCATTAATTGCTTTTCTCCCTTCAAAATGATGAAATGAAGGAATTCACCCCAAAAGAAAGAGAAGGGAGAAATGGCAGCCAGGCACTTAACTAACACAGATACAAGCAAGATGTCTGAACAAGAATTTAGAATCACGATAATAGTACTAGCTGGAGTCAAAAATAGATTAGAATCCCTTTCTGCAGACACAAAAGAAGTAAAAGCTAGCCAGAATGAAATGAAAAAATGCTATAACTGAGCTGAAATCTTGAATGGATGCTATGGCGGAGGATGGATGATGCAGAGCAGAAAATAAGTACTATAGAGAACAAACTTATGGAGAATAATGAAGCAAAAGAAAAGAGGGAGACTAAGGCAAAGAGCGCAATTTAAGAATTAGAGAAATTTGGGGCGCCTGGGTGGCTCAGTCGGTTGAGCGTCTGACTTCGGCTCAGGTCACGATCTCGCGGTTCGTGAGTTTGAGCCCCGCGTCGGGCTCTGGGCTGATGGCTCAGAGCCTGGAGCCTGCTTCCGATTCTGTGTCTCCCTCTCTCTCTGCCCCTCCCCCGTTCATGCTCTGTCTCTCTCTGTCCCAAAAATAAATAAACGTTAAAAAAAAATTAAAAAAAAAATAATTAGAGAAATTAGTGACTCATTAAAAAGGAACAACATCAGAATCATAGGGAATCAAGAGGAAGAGAGAGAAAAGGGGGTAGAAGGGTTATGTGAGCAAATCATAGTGGAAAACTTTCCTAACCTGGGGAAAGACACAGACATCAAAATCCAGGAAGCACAGAGGACTCCCATTAGATTCAACAAAAACCAGCCATCAACAAGGCATATCATGGTCAAATTTACAAAAAGTCAGGCAAGGAGAGAATCATGAAAGCAGCAAGGGAAAAAAGTCCTTAACCTACAGGGGAAGACAGATCAGGTTTGCAACAGACCTATCCACAGAAACGTGGAAGGCCAGAAAGGAGTGGCAGGATATATTCAATGTGCTGAATCAGAAAAATATGCAGCCAAGAATTCTTTATCCCACAAGGCTGTCATTCAAAATAGGAGAGATAAAAAGTTTCCCAGACAAACAAAAAATAAAGGAGTTCATGACCACTAAACCAGCCCTGCAAATTTTAAGGGGGACTCTCTGAGGGGAGAAAAGACATACATACATACATACCAAAAGCAAGAAACAAGAAAGGATCAGAAAACACCACCAGAAACTCCAACTCTACAAGTAACATAATGGCAATAAATTCATATCTTTCAGCACTTACTCTAAACATCAGTGGACTAAATGCTCCAATCAAAAGACATAGGGTAACAGAATAGATAAGAAAACAAGATCCATCTATATGCTGTTTACAAGAGACCCACTTTAGACCTAAAGACACCTTCAGATTAAAAGTGAGGGGATGGAGAACCATCTATGATGCTAATGGTCAACAAAAGAAAGCCAGAGTAGTATACTTCTATCAGACAATCTAGACTTCAAAACAAAGACTGTAACAAGAGATGAAGAAGGGCATTATATCATAATGAAGGGGTCTATCCACCAAGAAGGCATAAACATTTATGCTCCAAATGTGGAAGTACCCAAATATATAAATCAATTAATCACAAACATAAAGAAATTCATTGATACTAGTACCATAATGGTAGGGGACTTTAACACTCCACTTACAACAATGGACAAATCGTCTAAACAGACAATCAAGAAATTAATGGCTTTGAATGACACTCGGGACCAGATGGACTTAACAGACATATTCAGAACATTTCATCCTAAAGCAGTGGAATATACATTCCTCTCCAGTGCACATGGAACGTTTTCCAGAATAGACCACATACTGGGACACAAATCAGCCCTCAACAAGTACAAAAAGATCAAGATCATATACTGTGCATATTTTCAGACCACAATGCTATGAAACTCAAAATCAACCACAAGAAAAAATGTGGAAAGGTAACAAATACTTGGAGACGAAAGAACATCCTACTAAAGAATGAATGGGCTAACCAAGAAGTTAAAGAGGAAATTTTTTTTTTTTTTTTTTTTTTGGGACAGAGAGAGACAGAGCATGAACGGGGGAGGGGCAGAGAGAGAGGGAGACACAGAATCGGAAACAGGCTCCAGGCTCCGAGCCATCAGCCCAGAGCCTGACGCGGGGCTCGAACTCACGGACCACGAGATCGTGATTTCAAATTTCAAAGATTTAAAGTCTAACTTTCAGAAATCAGGAACAAAGAGCAGTCAAAATTCTTTATTACACAACAGAAAGGAAAAAATTTCTGGATGTAAAAAAAGAAAGCTTCAGGAGGCCATAAACCAGAGATAACTATTCTCACACAGGCTCACGCACACATCACGGGACCACCGTGGATTCCCTTACCTTCACTCTCACTCTTCCACTCACTCTCTTCCACCCAGTCTCACAGTCTCACACAGGCTCCACGCAAAGCAGAAGGATTCCTGCAAGCCACACATTTGCTGCTCCCAAAAATTCTACCCATTTGTCCATCTCTATCCATCTTCCATGGCCCCTGCACAGCA